>NW_025214750.1:20920-24871 GCF_004010195.1 Chiloscyllium plagiosum | reverse complement strand
GGCACAGAGAGACTTCCCCCCCCCCTCACTGAGGGACAGGGACACAGAGAGACGCCCCCTCTCACTGAGGGACAGGGACACAGAGAGACTCCCCCCCCCTCACTGAGGGACAGGGACTGTGTGATTGTGATGAATAAACTCACCATAGACCTGCAGAGTAACCTTTCCTGTATAATCTCCTCCTCCTCCTGTTACAGTCACTGTGTAAATCCCTCCGTCACCCATCCTCAGGTCGTTTATCTGAAGGGTCAGGTTCTGGTACATTGTGACCCTTCCATCAAACCTGGTGTCTTCATATATTTTAATTTTCCCGTCACTGGTGTCCAATCGAGCGATGGCTGCTGCACGACCAATTTCAGTGAATTTCCAGGTGATATCTGCCTTCTTTGGGATGGGGTCTATTTTCACAGGGAACCAGGCAGAGTGTCCCACAGTCCCATTCACAGGGAGAGCTGGAGTTTTAATATCCACCACACCCTGACCTTCAAATGGAAAAGATATCAATGTTAGTTACTCTCTCCCTGTTCAGTACCCTGCCTCACTCCCTCTATATACCAGTTTTTTCTCTGAGGGTCTCAGTGGGGTAAGTACCAGAGGCAGTGGAGGAAGAGTGACATTTCCAGTGCTTAGAGCACTGGGCAGGAGCTGTCTTAGCCAGACAGCGTCATACATCAATGCCGGGTGACCCCAATGAAATGACATTTGACCCCCAGGAAAGTTGTACTATCACACTCCCCACCTCACTGAGGGACAGGGACACAGAGAGACTCCCCCCTCTCCCTCACTGAGGGACAGGGACACAGAGAGACTCCCCCCCTCCCCCCTCACTGAGGGACAGGGACACAGAGAGACTCCCCCTGCCCCCTCACTGAGGGACAGGGACACAGAGAGACTCGCCCCTCACCCTCACTGAGGGACAGGGACACAGAGAGACTCCCCCCTCCCCATCACTGAGGGACAGGGACACAGAGAGACAGGCACATGAAATGTCCCAGTCTTCATTCTTGATCTGCTCTGTATTATCATCAATCGAAACATCTCTCTCTCTCTTTCTCTCTCTGTCACTCGCTCAGACTCTCACTCAGCCTTCTGATTACTCTCCTTTTCTCCCACCCTGTATTATTCACATTCTGCCCATCTCATGGGGTGGAGAAGAGTAACACTTGACACTTGTGACTGTAGAGCACCATCTGACCACACTCATTCACCAGGACAGTGATACCATCTCTAAGTGGCAACTACTCACTCACTGTGTCGTAGCAGGGATGGAATATTTCTCCATGGATGTGACCTAAACAGGTCATTTCTCCGTTAGATATCAAAAACAACTACGGCAGTTCACCAAAACCAGAGCTCAGAAGTGAGAAGATGTTGGATCAGTGCTGCGGGGGTGCGACATTATAACAAGGTCAGTGCTGAGGGAGTGCTACATTGTTGGAAGGTCAGTGCTGAGGGAGAGCCGCATTATTGGAGGGTCAGTGCTGAGGGAGTGCTACATTGTTGGAGGGTCAGTGCTGAGGGAGTGCTGCATTATTGGAGAGTCAGTGCTGAGGGAGTGCTGCATTACTGGAGGGTCAGTGTTGAGGGAGTGCTGCATTATTGGAGGGTCAGTGCTGAGGGAGTGCTACATTATTGGAAGGTCAGTGCTGAGGGAGAGCTGCATTATTGGAGAGTCAGTGCTGAGGGAGTGCTACATTATTGGAGAGTCAGTGCTGAGGGAGTGCTGCATTATTGGAGGGTCAGTGCTGAGAGTCTGCTACATTATTGGAGGGTCAGTGCTGAGGGAGTACTACATTATTGGAGGGTCAGTGCTGAGGGAGTGCTACATTATTGGAGGGTCAGTGCTGTTATTGGAGGGTCAGTGCTGAGGGAGTGCTACATTATTGGAGGGTCAGTGCTGAGGGAGTGCTAAATTATTGGAGGGTCAGTGCTGAGGGAGTGCTACATTATTGGAGGGTCAGTGCTGAGGGAGTGCTACATTATTGGAGGGTCAGTGCTGAGGGAGTGCTGCACTGTTGGAGGGTCAGGCCTGAGGGAGTGCCGCACTGTCGGAGGGTCAGTACTGAGGGAGTGCTAAATTATTGGAGGGTCAGTGCTGAGGGAGTGCTGCATTCTTGGAGGGTCAGTGCTGAGGGAGTGCTACATTATTGGAGAGTCAGTGCTGAGGGAGTGCTACATTATTGGAGGGTCAGTGCTGAGGGAGTGCTGCACTGTTGGAGGGTCAGGCCTGAGGGAGAGCCGCACTGTTGGTGGTCCGCACTGTCAGAGGGTCAGTACTGAGGGAGTGCCGCACTGTCGGAGGGTCAGTACTGAGGGAGCGCCGCTTGTCGGAGGGGCAGTACTGAGGGAGTGCCGCACTGTCGGAGGGTCAGTACTGAGGGAGTGCCGCACTGTCGGGGAGTCAGTACTGAGGGAGTGCCGCACTGTTGGAGGATCAGTGCTGAGGGAGTGCCGCACTGTTGGAGGATCAGTGCTGAGGGAGTGCCGCACTGTCGGAGGGTCAGTGCTGAGGGAGTACCACACTGTCGGAGGGTCAGTACTGAGGGAGTGCCGCACTGTCGGAATGCCAGTGCTGAGGGAGTGCCGCACGGTCGGAGGGTCAGTACTGAGGGAGAGCCGCACTGTCGGTGGTCCGTACTGAGGGAGGGCCGCACTGTCGGCGGGACAGTACTGAGGGAGTGCCACACTGTTGGAGGGTCAGTACTGAGGGAGGGCCGCACTGTCGGAGGGTCAGTACTGAGGGAGCACCACGCTGTCGGAGGGTTTGTACTGAGGGAGAGCCGCACTGTCGGAGGGTCAGTACTGAGGGAGTGCTGCATTGTTTGAGAGTCCACACTGGGGTAGTACTTTGGTAGGCTAGTAGTGGGGAAAAACAGCACTGTTGGATGGACTGGACTGAATGCGTGATGAATGTTCAGTTGCATAAGACCCTAGAACATGTGAATTAAGAACAGGAGTACATCATTCGGCCACTTTACCTTGCTCCACCCATTCCAGAGCATCACGGCTAATCTGACATTCCTCAAGTCCACCTTCTTGCTCTCTCACTGTCACCCTCGATTCCCCAACTGATCATGAATCTGTCTGTCTCAGCCTTAGATATACAGAAGGACTATTCCCCCACAGATCTCTGTGGCAAGGAATTCGAAAGACTCTCAATCCTCTGAGACAAGTAATTCCTCCTCATTTCAGTCTTAAATTGGTACCCCTTTGTTCTGAGACTATGCCCTCTAATCCTGGACTCTCCCCTGAGGGGTAACATCCTCTCAGCATTTCGCCTGTCAAAGTCCTTGAAGAATCCTGTAAATTTCAATGAGATCACCTCTCAAGTCTTCTCAACTCAGTCAGCAGAGAACCAACTTATTGAGTGCTTTGCTCCGTATTAGGGACCATCCTCGTGAATCTTCTGTCTGAACTGCCTCCGATGAAGTAATAGTCTTTCCTCTAATAAGGGCAACGTAAAGTGCTCATGGCACTCCAGATGTGGGCTCCCCAGCACCTTGTACAGCTGCAGTGAGACCTCCCTACTCCTATCCTCCAACCCCCTTGAAACAATGGCCCACATTCCATTGGCCCTTCCCGATTATCTGCTGCCCACTGTGTGCTGGCATTCTGTGTTTTGCACACAAGTACCCCCCCTTTCGTGTTGCAGCTTTCTGCAGTTCCCCTCCAGTTAAACAATATTGTTCTTTTTTTCCCCACTTCCAAATTGAACAATTTTGTATTTTCTCCATATGCCTACTTACTTGATCTGTCATTCTCTCTCTGAAAACACACAGACACACCTTTGCGCACACACACACACACCTACACACAGATACACTTCCTGAAGAAGGGCTTATGCCCGAAACGTCGATTCTCCTGTTCCTTGGATGCTGCCTGACCTGCTGTGCTTTTCCAGCAACACATTTTCAGCTCTGATCTCCAGCATCTGCAGCCCTCACTTTCTCC
>NW_025214750.1:18681-20106 GCF_004010195.1 Chiloscyllium plagiosum | reverse complement strand
ATACACAGACACAGAAACACCTATACACAGACACACCTATACACAGATACACCTTTGCACACACACCTATACACAGACACACCTTTGCACACACACACCTATACACAGACACATCTATACACAGATACACCTTTGCACACAGACACACCTATACAGGAGTTGGGAGGTCATGTTGCGGCTGTACAGGACATTGGTTAGGCCACTGTTGGAATATTGTGTGCAATTCTGGTCTCCTTCCTATCGGAAAGATGTTGGGAAACTTGAACGGGTTTAGAAAAGATTTACAAGGATGTTGCCAGGGTTGGGGGGTTTGAGCTACAGGGAGAGGCTGAACAGGCTGGGGCTGTTTTCCCTGGAGCGTCGGAGGCTGAGGGGTGACCTTATAGAGGTTTACAAAATCATGAGGGGCATGGATAGGGTAAATAGGCAAAGTCTTTTCCCTGGGGTCGGGGAGTCCAGAACTAGAGGGCATAGGTTTAGGGTGAGAGGGGAAAGATATAAAAGAGACCTAAGGGCAACTTTTTTGCCCAGAGGGTGTTATGTGTATGGAATGAGCTGCCAGAGGATGTGGTGGGGGCTGGTACAATTGCAACATTTTAAGAGCTTTTGGATGGGTATATGAATAGGAAGGGTTTGGAGGGATATGGGCCGGGTGCTGGCAGGTGGGACTAGATTGGGTTGGGATATCTGGCCGGCATGGACTGAAGGGTCTGCTTCCGTGCTGTACATCTCTATGACTCTAGAGATTCCCCTGGGGAGCAGTGACCATAACGTAGTCGAATATAGCGTTCCACTGAAAGCTCTGGGTCAGAATCAAGTGTGCTAAACACAAAATAAGGATAATTAGGTAGGGATGAGGGCTGAATTTGCTGGAGTCATAGAGATGTACAGCATGGAAACAGGCCCTTCGGCCCAGGAAAGAAGCTTATCAGAAAAGGCGTTTGAGGAACAATGACATACGTTTATGACAATAGCTCATGACTCATAACATGGAGATGTCTCAGTGAGGAAGGAGGAATCTGGGGACGGGATTGTCCAAACCACGGTTAAGCAAAGACGTTTAGGGTTGTATCAAATTGAAACTTTCTTTCATTGAATCCCTGCAGTGTGGAAACAGGTCCTTGGGCCCAGCAAGTTCACAGCGACCCTCCGAAGGATAACACACCCAGACCTATTCCCCTATCCAATATTTATCCCTGACTAATGGACCTAACCCACACATCCCTGAACACTATGGGGTAATTTAGCATGGCCAATCCACCCTAACCTGCACATCCCTGAACACTATGGGGTAATTTAGCATGGCCAATCCACCCTAACCTACACATCCCTGAACACTATGGGGTAATTTAGCATGCCAATCCACCCTAACCTACACATCCCTGAACACTATGGGCAATTTAGCATGGCCAATCCACCCTAACC
>NW_025214750.1:9815-16501 GCF_004010195.1 Chiloscyllium plagiosum | reverse complement strand
ATACTATGGGGTAATTTAGCATGGCCAATCCACCCTAACCTACACATCCCTGAGCACTATGGGGTAATTTAACATGGCCAGTCCACCCTAACCTACACATCCCTTGAACACTATGGGTAATTTAGCACGGCCAATCCACCCTAACCTACACATCCCTGAACACTATGGGTAATTTAGCATGGCCAATCCACCCTAACCTACACATCCCTGAACACTATGCGGTAATTTAGCACGGCCAATCCACCCTAACCTGCACATCCCTGAGCACTATGGGTAATTTAGCATGGCCAATTCACCTGACCTGCACATCTTTGGACTGTGGGAGGAAACCGGAGCAGACACAAGGAGAATGTGCAAACTCCATTCAGACAGTCAACCCAAGGCTGGAATTGAACTTGGGACCGTGGCACTGTGAGACAACGGTTCTAACCACTGAGCCACTGTGCTACTCCATCTGGCTATATTAAAAGACATCTGGATGGGTATATGAATGGGAAGGGTTTAGAGGGATACGGGCCAAGTGCTGGCAAATGGGACTAGACTAATGGAGGATGTCTGATCAGCATAGATCCACTATGTAGAGTCATAGTCATAAAGTCATAAAGTACTGAAACAGACCCACTGGTCCAACCAGTCCTGACTGATCACAATCAGCACTTAGATGGATAATGACAAGTGATTGGGAAAACACTTGGCAGATGAGATGTAATGTCGAAAAATGAGAGGTGAGGCGGGAAGAATACAGGAGCTAAATATTACTGAAACAGGGCAGACTATAGGAAGGTGCATCACAGAAGGGTTTGGGGGTTCTTAAGCATGAACCATGAAAAACTAGCGTCCAAGTTCGGTGGGGCACAGGGAGGGCAAATGGACATTTGGCCTTTCTTTCAAAGGAACAGAGGATAAAAATAAGGGTTTGCTGTTAAAACTGTGCAAAGATTACCAGCTTGAATAACTGCTGTGAACAGTTCTGGGTTCCTTGTCTAAGGAAATACTGGCACTGGAGGCAGTCCATAGAAGGTTCACTTCGCTGGTTCCGCTTTGAGAGGGATTTTCTGATGAGGAGAGGTTGAGTAGGTCAGACCTGTACTCCTGGGAGCTTGGAAGATTGAGAGGAGACCTTATATAGAACCCCACCACTCAGGGGGACTGACAGGCATGAATGAGGAGAGGTCATTTCCCCTGTGGGGGAGTCAGTGACAAGGCGAACAGAATCTCAGAGTAAGGGGTCGCCCATCGGAGACAGAGGGGAGCAGGGATTTCTTCTCTCAGAGGGGAGTGAACCTGTGGAATTCTTTACCACAGAGGGCTGTCTAGGCTGGGTCATTACGCATATTCAAGATTTTAAATCAGTAAGTGAGAAGGCAGGAAAGTGGACTTAGATTAGATTACTTACAGTGTGGAAACAGGCCCTTCAGCCCAACAAGTCCACACCGACCCGCCGAAGCGCAACCCACCCAGACCCATTCCCCTACATTTACCCCTTTACCTAACACTACAGGCAATTTAACATGGCCATTCACCTGACCTGCACATCTTTGGACTGTGGGAGGAAACCGGAGCACCTGGAGGAAACCCACGCAGACACGGGGAGAATGTGCAAACTCCACACAGTCAGTTGCCTGAGGCAGGAATTGAACCCATGTCTCTGGCGCTGTGAAACAGCAGTGCTAACCACTGTGCCACTATTTGGGCAGGGCGATGGCTCAGTGGTTCGCACGGCTGTCTCAGAGCACCAGCAGCTTGAGTCCACCCTCGGGCGACTGTCTGTGTGCAGTTCGCATGTTCTTCCTGTGTCTTCCAGCTCCTGGAATATCCACTCCACATCTGCCTTTAAAATAAGGAAAAGTTAGGGTCGGGCGACCTTCTTAAAGTGTGTTGAGGGGGTTTGGCCTGGTCTGTCTCAGAATAAGAGCTTGGCCACTTGGCACTGAGCTATGGATAAAGTTCTTCACTTGAGAGTGTTGGGAATCTTCAGTATTCTCCTATTCAGAGAGTTACTGATGCTTAGAGAAGGGATGGTGATGGTCCAGTGGTATTACAGAATCCCTATAGTGTGGAAGCAGGCCATTCAGCCCATCGACTCTACACTGACCCTCCAAAGAGCATCCCCATCTAGACCTACCCCGTTTACCCTACATTTCCCGGCACTAACCCACCTAGCCTGTTCATCCCTGGACACTGTAGCATAGTCAATCCACCTGACCTGCACATCTTTGGACTGTGGGAGGAAACCTATACAGAGAGGGGAGAATACACAAACTCCACGCAGACAGTCTGCCTGAGGTTGGAATCGAACCCGGGTCCCCTGGCGCTGTGAGGCAGCAGTGCCAACCACTGAGCCACCATGCTGCCCTATACTAGGCTATTAATCCAGAAAATTAGCTCATGCTCTGGGGAGAAAGTGAGGACTGCAGATGCTGGAGATCAGAGCTGAAAAATGTGATGCTGGAAAAGCGCAGGTCAGGCAGCATCCAAGGAGCAGGAGAATCGACGTTTCGGGCATGAGCCCTTTCCCAGCAACACATTTTCAGCTCATGCTCTGGGGACCCTGGTTCAAATCCCATGGCAGATGGTGGAATTTGAATTCGGTTTTAAAAAACTCCGGAATTAAGAATTTACCAAAGATCATGAAACCATTGTCGACTGTCAGAAAACCCCCATCTAGCTCACTGTGTCCTTGAGGGAAAGAAACCTGCCATCCTTACCTGGTCTGGCCTACATGTGACTCCAGACCAACAGCAATGTGGGTGACCCTTAACTGTCCTCTGAAATGCCTAACAAGCCTCTCAGCTCTATCAACTGTGGCAAAGTCTCAAGAAAGAAATGTGTGGACTGCAGCGGTGCAAGAAGGTAGACCAATTCCACCATAGCAGAAAAGATTTACCAGGACGCTACCTGGCCTGGAAGCTTTGAATTACATGGTGTGACTAGATAGGCTGAGCACCTTTTTCCTTAGAGCGCAGGAGACTGAGGGGTGACCTTATACAGCGATTTATAAAATCATGAGAGACATAGACAGTTTTCTCCATAGTAGGGGGGTCTAAAACTAGAGGACACAGGTTTAAGGTGAGAGGGGAGAGAGAGAGAGAGTCAAAGGAGTCCAGAGGGGCAATGTTTTCACACAGAGGGTGGTGAATGTCTGGAACGGTCTGACAGAGGCAGTGATGGAGGCGAGCACAATATTGTCATTTAAGAAACACTGCTACGGGTGCGTGGATGGGATAGGTATGGAGGGATATGGACCGAATGCAAGCAAATGGGACTTGTGAGAACTGGGCGGCACAGTCAAGTTGGGCCGAAGGGCCTGTTTCCATGCTGTTAAAACAGCGATAACTCTATGACCTTCTCAATGGCAAGTAGGTACAGGTAATAGAAAAGTTGCTGGTCAGGCAGTGATCTCCATGTCGTACAAGCGAGTAACAAAACTGGAATACACTCAGGAGTCACGGCTGTGTAATTATGGTCCAATATGTTTTGTAAGGAAGGCCTTACAAAATGGAGGTAGAATTTTACATGGTGGCTCCCAGAAGAAGCATGATTCATCATTTCCAAAAACAAAACATTCTGATGGGTTATCAAAGGATGAGGTCTTAAAGAGGGATGTTTGGAATTCTGTCAGACCTTGGACCACACAATTACTCGTCCAGTCAGAGAGCTGTACAGCGCGGAAACAGACCCTTCAGTCCAACTCGTCTATGCCGACCAGATATCCTCAGTTAATCTAATCCCATTTGGCAGAATGTGACCCATAGCCCTCTTACTCCTTATAAAAGTGTGGGAATTCAAAGCTTCTGAGAGACCGGGAAACCAGAAGTACACCACAGGGAATTCCAACAAAACTGATGGCTGCTTTGTGCAATAATAAAACCTCATCTTTGAAACTAACGCATTTGCTCAGATAAGCTGTGAGCTACCATTTTGGGTAAATTCCACCGCCCTCCCCCCCCGCCCCTCCCCAAGAGAATTGCAAATGAAATGCTGAAGGAACTCAACTTCTGTGGAGACAAAGCAGAATTAACGTATCAAGCCCAGCGACTCTTGCGAAGAACCCTTCTCAGGGGGCACAGGGACCGGGAGCAGGAGTAGGCCATCTGGCCCCTCGAGTCACGGCTGATCGTTTTGTGGACTCAGCTCCACTTACCCGCCGCCCTCTCACCGTAACCCTTAATCCCTTTACTGCTTGAGAACGTAGCTTTAAAAACATTTATTGAGGAAGCCTCAACCAGTTCACGGAGCAGGGAATTCCACAGGTTCACAACCCTCTGGGTGAAGAAGTGCCTTCTCAATTCAGTCCTAAACCTGCTCCCTCTAACCTTGAGGCTATGCCCCCTTGTCCTCGTCTCACCTGCCAGTGGAAACATCCTCTCTACCTCTATCTTATCTATTACCTTCACGATTTCATACGTTTCGATAAGATCCTCCCTTCCTTCTGAATTCCAATGAATATGATCCCAGTCTACTCAGCCTCTCCTCATAAGTCGACCCCCTCAACTCCGGAATCAACCCAGTGAACCCCCTCAGCACCCCCTCCAGTGCCAGCACATCCTTCCTGAAGTAAGGAGACCAAAACTGCACACAGTGCTCCAGGTGTGGCCTCACCAGTACCCCATACAGCTGTAATATAACCTCCCTGCTATTAAACTCAATCCCTTTAGCAATGAAGGACAACGCTTGCCCTCCCAATTACTTGTTGTAGCTGCAGACCAACTTTCTGTGATTCATGCACAAGGACACCCAGGTCCCTCTGCATAGCAGCGTGTGCTGCAACTTTTTACCATTCAAGTGATAATCCTTGTTACTGTTATTCCTACCAAAATGGATCACTTCACATTTATTAACATTGTACTCCATCTGCCGGACCTTAGCCCACTCAAACTATCTGTGTCCCTTTGCAAAGTTTTACAATCCTCTGCTCTACTACTCAGCTTCATGTCATCTGCAAACTTTGACACACTACACGTGCTGCCCAACTCCAAATCATCGATGTAAATTGCGAATAATTTCAGTCCCAACACGGTTTTCCTGAGGCACACCACTAGTCACTGAGCGCCTACCACTCATTTATCCCCGCTCTTGGGCTTCCTATTAGCCAACCAATCCTCTATCCATGCTAATACATTGCCCGTATCCCTTGCAGCCTTTTGGTGCAACATATTCTTGAATGGCTTTTGGAAACCCAGATACACCACATCTTCTGGGTCTCCGTTGTCCACCATATTCCTAATGCCTTCACAGAATTTGTGGGCGGCACGGTGGCACAGTGGTTAGCACTGCTGCCTCACAGCGCCAGAGACCCGGGTTCAATTCCCACCTCAGGCGACTGACTGTGTGGAGTTTGCACGTTCTCCCCGTGTCTGCGTGGGTTTCCTCCGGGTGCTCCGGTTTCCTCCCACAGTCCAAAGATGTGCAGGTCAGATGAACTGGCCATGCTAAATGCCCATAGTGTTAGGTAAGGGGTAAATGTAGGGGTATGGGTGGGTTACGCTTCGGCGGGGCGGTGTGGACTTGTTGGGCCGAAGCATGACCTGCCCTTCATGAACCCATGCTGCATCTGCGCAACAGGACAATTTCTAACTCGATACCTTGTTATACCATCCTTGATGATTTTCCCCATTACTGAGGTTAAGCTAACCAGTCTACAATTCTCCACATTTTGTCTACCTGCCTTTTATAAACAGTGGCGTGCCCTCCTCTGTTTTCCAATCTGCTGGAACTGCCCCACAGCCCAGTGAACTTGGGAAAATTACCACAAGTTTTCTTGTTATTTCTCCTGCCACCTCTTTTAACACCCTGGGATGCATTCCATCAGGGCCAGGAGACTTGTCCACCTTTAGCTCCATTGGCTTGCACAACACTACCTCTTCCGTGATAATGATTGATTCCAAGTCCTCACCTTCCTTCGTCTCCTTGTCAATTAATAACATGATGTCCTCCACTTTGAAGACCGACACAAAATACCTGTTCAATGCCTCAGCCATTTCCTCATATCCCATGACTAAATCCCCCTTCTCAGCCTCTGAAGGACCAATGTTTACTTCAGCCACTCTTTTTCATTTTATACATTTGTAGAAACCTTTGCTTTCTTCTTTATATTCTGAGGCTGCTTATTCTCATAATCCATCTTACTTTTCTTTTTTGTGGCTTTCTGTTGACCTTTAAAGCTCTCCCAATCTTCCAATTTCCTGCTGATCTAGGCCACTTTGAATGCCTTCTTTTTCAGTTTGATAGGCTTTCTTATTTCCTTAGACACCCACGGCAGATCACCCTTTTCCTGCAGTCCTTCCTTTCCACTTTTGCTGAGCATTTTGTCAACTGTCCCACCACAAAGTCTTTGCTTCCAGTCTACTTCAGCCAACTCCTCCCCCATCCTATTGTAGTCTCCCTTGTTTAAGCACAGGACCCTGGTATTGGATTTTACCTTGACACTCTCCATCTGTACTCTCAATCCAACCGTACCGTGATTGCTCCTTCCAAGAGGATCCCCAACTGTGTGTGTGTGTGTGAGAGAGAGAGAGAGAGTGTGTGTGTGTGTGTGTGAGAGAGTGTGAGAGTGACAGTGTGTGTGTGTGAGAATGAGTGTGTGCATGAGAGAGAGAGAATGCATGATTGAGAGAGAGAGAGACAATGCATGTGTGTGAGAGAGAGAATGCGTGTGGGTGAGAGAGAGGGAATACGTGTGGGTG
>NW_025214750.1:8379-9574 GCF_004010195.1 Chiloscyllium plagiosum | reverse complement strand
TGTGTGTGTGAGAGAGAGAGTGTATGTGTGTGAGAGAGAGAGTGTATGTGTGTGAGAGAGAGTGTGTGTGTGTGTGTGAGACAGAGTGTGCGTCTGTGTGCGAGGGGTTGCGGGGGCAAGAGTGATGGGTGTAAAAAAGAACCAAAGGGAACATCCGTGGGTGGGCTGACAGACGAAAGGACAGAAGAGTTGGTGGTACAGGACCAAACAGAGGGGTCACTGGACAGACACTGACACAAACCATGTGGCTGGAAGATTGCAGAATGACAAACAACTGCCGCCCTGAGGCAAGAAGAAGAGAATTGGAACAAAACCTGTGAAGAAAGTTCAATCTAAATTGGGACAGGACAGGGAGGGCGGTGGTTGGCGAGAGATAATGGTTCCATTTTGATTTCAGATTGATGGTTCAGTCAGGGACACGGGAAGAGGCAGGCATAGAGATATATTACATATTGCGAATGGTCTTGTTGCATGGTGGAACAGGCTGGAGCACTGATGGGTTACCCCATCAGCCTTTGTTCTTTTAAAAGGAAACGCACATATCCCCAGCCTTGCTGCCTCACCCAAGACAGCGTGAAGCCACTTGCAGGTCGATAGACCCTGGGCGTTGGTAGGGTAGTTCCTGATATCATCCCCCCCACAAACTCCTCCAACCGCTCAAACACCATTCCCAGCCCTCCAAACCATCAGGCTGGGAAGTCCCCGGACGGTTAAGTGAACCCAGGGTTGTCCGGAAAACATGTGAAGCTCGGCAAGGCCTGGGACAGGAAACCGTGAGGTTTAACTTCACTTCCTACGCTCTCTGAGTGAAGTTGTAAATGGTGTCAAGCCTGAAATGAATACAGAGATGGTGCGAGGGGCGGTGGGGGAAAGACGGAGAGAGAGAGAGAGAGAGAGAGAGACAGAGAGAGAGATCGCAATGATAAAGGAGGGTATGGAAGAGGGGAGACAGGGAAATGAGAAGACAGGATTGCAGGGAGTGGGTGTGAAAAGGTTCAAGAGTGGAAAGAGGAGAGTGGAAAGATGAGTCAGACAAGAGAGGGATAGACATAGAAACAGAAAATGAACAACAGACTCAAATGTAAGAAAAGTCAAGAAAGACAGTGACATAAAAAGCTGACGTGCAGAGTAAGAGCACAGCAGTGTTGACGGAAATGATAAAAGGGAAGAAGACTGGGCGAGAGAGATGGAGAGA
>NW_025214750.1:0-7946 GCF_004010195.1 Chiloscyllium plagiosum | reverse complement strand
AGAGAGAGAGAGAGAGAGAGAGACAGTAGCATCGAGAGGGACCAAGAAAAGGTCAAGGAGAGAGAGAAAGAGAGAGAGAGAGAGAGAGAGAGAGAGATAAAGACAATAGCATCGAGAAGGACTAAGAAAAGGTCAAGGAGAGAGAGAGAGAGAGAGAGAGAGACTGACAAAGAAAGTAAGAGAAAACACATGAAATGGGGCAGCAAGAGGCCATTCAGCCCCTTGAGCCTGCTCATGATCATGGCTGATAGGGCGTCGGCCTCAACTCCATTTTCCTCTCCTTCGGCCTTCAATCTGTTACCATTTAAAAAGCTGTCTGTCCATCTCCTCTGCAAATGTACTCAATGTTCCAGCATCCGCTGCACGCTGGGGGAGTAAATTCCACAGATTCACAACCTTTTGGAGAGAAATAGTTCCTCCTCATCTCTGATGTAAGTTTGCCACTCCTTATGCTGAAACTACGTCCTCTCACCCTGCATTGTCCCAGGTGAGGAAACATCCTTTCTATGTTGACGCTATCGATCCCCTTGAGCATCTTCTGTACCTCAGTAAGATCTCCTCTCAAGTCTTCTGAACTCCAGAAGGCCTAAACTGTTTAATCTCTCTTCGTGGGACAAACCCCACAAATCAATCTCGTGAACCTCTTCCAAACTGCCTCCAATATAACTACATTCTCCTCAAGTGAGGGGACCAGAATTGCCCACGATAGTCTAGGTGTGATTCTCACTATATTCTATTCCTTTTGCAAGAAATGCCAAAATTCCATTGGCTTTCCTTACTCCCGGCTGTACCTATTCACTGTGATTCATGCACAAAAACACCCAGATCCCTCTGCACCATAGCACTCTGAAGTTTCTCCCCACTTAGATAACAAGTGCCCGTTCCATTCCTCCGACCAGAATAGAGAACCTCAGACTTATCAACGTTTAAGTTCATCTGCACAAGTTTGGTCCGATCACCGAACCCATCCATGACCATTTCTAACTTCTTCACTGCAACAACAGTGGTACACCACCCTTCATTAATGTGGACGGCGAGACCCAAGTCATAAAGCAAACGGTTCCACTAATGTCAGAAACTCAGAGACTGTAACACCTCCTCCCCACTTCCTCCCATTTGGTATTTTCTGTCATGCTCACTTACCGTCATTGGCTCACTTCAATAAAAAAGATACCAGCACCTGAACACAGCAAGAATTAATGCTCGAAACCGCCAGCAAATTGTAGCCATTGGCCATTGGCCCAACAAAAACAAGAACTAATTATGAGGGGCAGGGATAGGGTAAATAGGCAAAGTCTTTTCCCGTGGGGTGGGGGAGTCCAGAACTAGAGGGGCATAGGTTTAGGGTGAGAGGGGAAAGATATAAAAGGGACCAAAGGGGCAACGTTTTCACCCAGAGGGTGGTACGTGTATGGAATGAGCTGCCAGAGGATGTGGTGGAGGCTGGTACAGTTACAGCATTTAAGAGGCACCTGGATGGGTGTATGAATAGGAAGGGTTTGGAGGGATATGGGCCGGGTGCTGGCAGGTGGGACTAGATTGGGTTGGGATATCTGGGTCGGCATGGACGGGTTGGGCCGAAGGGTCTGTTTCCTGTACATCTCTGTGACTCTATACTGGCAGATTCTTACAGCTTGCTGCATTTTCACATTTGCATACAATTTCACCAAATCTCAGTCGAGTAATTAGTGGCAAAAATAGCGTTTTAATGAAATGATGATCGCTAACACTACAAATCAAATGCTTGCACAGGAAGCCAACAGAACTATGAAGTTTCAGGTTATAAATTGAAGATTTCTAATATATCCGTAATTAAATTTAAACTTTTAAAATTAATTTTCCTTGGTTTTCCCCAATTTACAGTTTGACAATCCAATTTTTCTTCCCACTTTCCAGCTAATTTGTTCTGCATCTAATGTGAAGTCAAATTCCCTCAATCCACTGGGCCCTTCTCACCAGCACTTCTATTTCTAAATCCAGTAAATGGATAGGTTTAAGGGAATAAACTAACCTGTCCTGTTTTTTATGGTCTCAAAAATCCCGCTGCCCCCACTGTGCTGTCATCAGTCCACAATTCCAGAAACAACATCAACGTAGGGCGGCACGGTGGCACAGTGGTTAGCACTGCTGCCTCACAGCGCCTGAGACCCGGGTTCAATTCCCGCCTCAGGCAACTGACTGTGCGGAGTTTGCGCATTCTCCCCGTGTCTGCGTGGGTTTCCTCCGGGTGCTCCGGTTTCCTCCCACAGTCCAAAAATGTGCAAGTCAGGTGAATTGGCCATGCTAAATTACCAGCAGTGTTAGGTGAAGGGGTGAAATGTAAGGAAATGTGTCTGTGTGGGTTGCGCTTCAGCGGGTTGGTGTGGACTTGGTGGGCCGAAGGGCCTGTTTCTACACTGTAAGTAATCTAATCAAATCAAACAAAAAAAATGTTAGATCTTAATTCTGTAGGAACTCCTCAATTTAACAGAGTACATGATGTGATGCTCCACTCTCGCAAGGTGTAATTGTTTTTTATTTAAATGTTCTTAGAAGTTTTACTTTTGAGTCACAGAGACGTACAGCATGGAAACAGACCCTTCGGTCCAACCCGTCCATGCCGACCAGATATCCTAACCCAAGCTAGTCCCACCTGCCAGCACCCGGCCCATATCCCTCCAAACCCTTCCTATTCATATACCCATCCAGATGCCTCTTAAATGCTGTAATTGTACCAGCCCCCACCACATCCTCTGGCAGCTCATTCCATACACGTACCACCCTCTGGGTGAAAAAGTCACCCCTTAGGTCTCTTTTATATCTTTCCCCTCTCACCCTAAGCCTATGCCCCTCTAGTTCTGGACTCCCCCGCCCCAGGGAAAAGACTTTGTCTATTTATCCTATCCAAGCCCCTCATGATTTTATAAACCTCTATAAGGTCACCCCTCAGCCTCCGACGCTCCAGGGAAAACAGCCCCAGCCTGTTCAGCCTCTCCCTGTAGCTCAAACCCTCCAACCCTGGCAACATCCTTGTAAATCTTTTCTGAACCCTTTCAAGTTTCACAACATCTTTCCGATAGGAAGGAGACCAGAATTGCACGCAATATTCCAACATGACCTCCCAACTCCTGTACTCAATACTCTGACCAATAGAGGAAAGCATACCAAACGTCTTCTTCACTATCCTATCTACCTGCGACTCCACTTTCAAAGAGCTAAGAACTTCCACTCCAAGATCTCTTTGTTCAGCAACACTCTCCAGGACCTTCCTAGTAAGTGTATAAGCCCTGCCCTGATTTGCCTTACAAAAATACAGTGCCTTACATTTATCTAAATTAAACTCCATCTGCCACTCCTCGGCCCATTGGCCCATCTGATGAAAATCCCATTGTACTCTGAGGTCACCTTCTTTGCCACAACACCACCAATTTTGGTGTCATCTGCAAAGTTCTTAATCACACCTCACAGTCACATCCAAATCACTTATATAAATGACGACAAGCAGTGGACCCAGCACCAATCCATGTGGCACACCGCTGGTCACAGGCCTCCAGTCTGAAAAGCAACCCTCCACCACCATCCTCTGTCTCTTATCTTAGAGCCAATTTTCAATGGCTACTTGTCCCTGTATTCCACGGGATCAAATGTTGTTAACCAGTCTACCATTTATCGAACACCTTACTGAAATCCATTTAGATCACATCTACTGCTCTGCCCTCATCAATCCTCTTTGTTACTTCCTCAAAAAACTCAATCAAGTTTCTGAGACATGATTTTCCACACACAAAGCCATGTTGACTATCCCTAATCAGTCCTTGCCTTTCCAAATCCTGTCCATCAGAATCCCATCCAACAACTTGCTCACCACTGATGTCAGGCTCACTGGTCTACAGTTCCCTTGCATTTCCTTACCACCCTCCTTAAACAGTGGCACCACGTTTGCCAACCTCCAGTCTTCCGGCACCTCACCTGTGACTATCAATGATCCAAATATCTCAGCAAGGGGTCCAGCAATCACTTCCCTGGCTTCCCACAGAGTTCTGGGGATTTATCCACCTTTCTGCGTTTTTAAGACCTCCAGCACCATTTCCTCTGTAATATGCACACTTTCCAAGACATTGCTATTTATTTTCTCAACTTCTCCAACTTCCATGTCCTTCTCCACAGTAAACACTGAAGTAAATTACTCATTTAGCATCTTCCTCATCTCCTGTGGTGGCCTTGCTGATCTTTAAGGGGCCATATTCTCTCCCTTGTTAGTCTTGTGTTCTTAATATATTTACGAAAACCCTTTGGATTCTCTTTAATCCTAATTGCCAAAGCTGTCTCATGTCCCCTTTTTACCCTCGTGATTTCCCTCCTCAGTAGACTGATACTGCTCTTAAGCCTTTAGGGATTCACTCGATCTCTGTTGTCTATACCTGACATATGCCTCCTCCTTCTCCTTCTTGACCAGAATCTCAATCTCTTTAGTCATCCAGCATTCCCTACACCGACCAGCCTTGCCCTTCACCCTCACAGGAACATAATGTCTCTGGACTCTCGTTTTCTCATATTTGAAGGCTTCCAATTTTCCAGCTGTCCCGTTACCTGCGAATACCTGCGTCCAATCAACTTTTGAAAGCTCCTGACCAATACCATCAAAACTAGCCTTCCTCCAATTTAGAACTATAATTTTTAGATCGAGTCTACCTTTTCTCACAACTATTCTAAAACTAATAGAATTATGATCACTTACTCCAAAGTGCTCCCTCTATTGACACCTCAGTCACTTGCCCTGCCATATTTCCTGAGAGGTCAAATTTTACTCCTTCTATAGTGGGTACATTCACATACTGAACAGGAAAATGTTCTGGTACAAACTTAACAATTTCCTCTCCATCCGATCCCTTAACACAATGGCAGGCCCAGTCTATGTTTGGAAGGTTAAAATCCCTGACCATTACCACCCTATAATTCTTACAGAGAACTGAGATCTCCTTACAAATTAGTTTCTCAATTTTCCACTGAGTATTGTGGGATCTATAGCGCAATCCCAACGAGGTGATCATCTCTTTCTTATTTCTCAATTCCACCCCAAATAACTTCACTGGGTATACTCCTTGAAATAGGAGAAAGTGAGGGACTGCAGATACTGGAGATCAGAATCAAAACGCGTGGTGCTGGAAAAGCGCAGCCGGTCAGACGGCATCCGAGGAGCAGGAGGGTCGATGTTTCAAGCGTGAGCTCTTCATCAGGAAACTGGGACTTGGCCTCGCACTGCGGGACTGGAAGGTCACAGCCTAGGCCGTAGGCCTTACTCTTTGAAGCCAGGAGTTAGGCCGGAGACCCTGCATCGGGAGCTGCAGGAGTGAGGTACAAGTGACTGAGACTTCAGACCTGCTCCTTCAGCCGGGTCATCGGCACCCCCCACCGATCCTGTAACTTCAGGCCTCCAGCTTCCCATCCCCTTCCTGCTTCCTCTCCTTTTCACTGGATCACCAAAGGGGGCTTGATAAAGGCCCACACAAGAGACTGCTCGCTGAGGTGAAAGCCCACAGAATTGAGGGCAAATTACTGACAAATTACTGTGTTGGGACCTCAATTATTCACAACATTGATTGGATAATAGCATTGAAAAAAGATCAACTATCCAAATTTGCCGATGACGCAAAATTGGACTGCGTTGACAGCAGCAGGAAGTTACAACAGGATGTCGATCGATGAGGTGAGTGGGCAAAGCTGTGGCAGGTAGATTTTAACGTAAGCAAGCGTCAGGTTATTCATTTCAGACCAAGAAAGGACAGACCCCCACGTTATGGCTGTAATGTTATCCCTAATCAAAAACGCCACTCCCCCTCCTCTCTTACCCCCTTTTCTATCCTTCCTGAAGCATCTGTATTCTGGAACATTAAGCTGCCAGCCCTGGCCTTTCCTGAGCCACGTCTCTGTAACAGCTAAGATACTGGATTAGTGGTGCTGGAAGAGCACAGCAGTTCAGGCAGCATCCAAGGAGCTTCGAAATCGATGTTTCAGGCAAAAGCCCTTTCCTGATGAAGGGCTTTTGCCCGAAACGTCGATTTCGAAGCTCCTTGGATGCTGCCTGAACTGCTGTGCTCTTCCAGCACCACTAATCCAGAATCTGGTTTCCAGCATCTGCAGTCATTGTTTTTACCCCAACAGCTAAGATATCCCAGACCCATGTGCCCAACCATTGCCTGAGTTCATCTGCATTACCTGACAGACTTCTTGCATGGAAATCGATGCAGTTTAACTTATCTCTCTTGTTATCTGCTTTGCTCCTACCTGCCTTGCCTATTTGACTTGCTCCTTTTCCCAACTTCACCGGCCTCAGACTGACCCCTCTTCTCACAAGCTCTCTGGGTCCCATCTCTCCGGCCCGCGCCCCTCCCCCCCACACCTTATTAGTTTAAATCCTCCTGGGCGACTCTCGCAAATCTCCAATGTTCGTCCCCTTCCAATTCAGGTTCAGTCCGTCCCCCTCACTCTACCCCAGAAAAGATTCCAATGATCCAAAAATGTGTATCCTTCTCTCCCGCACCAGCTCCTCAGCCATGCATTCATCTGCTCTATCCTCCTATTCCTACCCTCACCAGTTCGCAGCACCGGGAGTAATCCAGATATTACTAGCCTTGAGGATGTGCCTTTAAACCTCCTGCCTAATTTCCTATATCCTCTCCTCAGAACCTTGTCCTTTTCTCTTCCAATGTATTCCCACTGGTCTCTCTCTCTCTCTCTCCTTTGAGAATATACTACAGTCCTTCCAAGGCCATCCTCGACCTGGCACCCAAGAGGCCGAGCACCACTCTGATATCTTGTTGCTGCCCGCAGTAATGCCTGTCTGTGCCTCTGACTCCTATCACAATCGAATGCTCGGGGACCTGATGTACCCCTCGTTACAGCAGTGGCATTCTGGGCACAGAAGCTTGGCTGTCAGTTTTGGAGTCCCCTGAGAGTCCACCACCCCCTACGTTTGCCAAAACAGCATACTTGTTTGAGATGGGGATAGCCACGCTATCTGCGCTACCTGCTTACCTTTCCAAGAGGTAACCCATCTGCACAACGGTCTCTGCCATTTTTCTACCTTCCTGAAATTGCCAGCCGCCGTCACACCCCCTGGCTCCTGTAAGTTCCTCATTGACTCCAACTGCCCTCCAACACATCCATGCGATCCGACAGGATTCACAACCAAACACACTTCCTGCAGACCCAACCAACAGGAACATGGAAATTCTCCCTGGTCTCCCACATCCGACAGGACGAGCACATCCCTCTGCTAAAGGCCATCTTTTGTACCTTAGCAATCCACAGATCCAGAAAATAAAAAGAAATACTGCTCTGGGGTAACTTAGTGCCTAGAATCTAGAGGCAGGTCTCAATAAAACATGTAAACAAAGAAAAGGTTCACCCCACTCACAATTGTAGATTTACAAAAAACAAAACAGAGCATAGTTAGACTTTAAAAAAACACACTTAGCTGTGAACAGCTACTGATACTGATGTTTGCCCAAGGTGTAAATTTCACTCTCTGCCCATTTTTCTTACACCAAACACTGACAGAATTCTACCACAAATACAAAGAACGCAGGAAATAGCACTTAGAAGTAAAGCACGACGATTCAAGGAAACATTGAGGTCACGGTTGACCTGGTTGGGGCCTCCGTTCCATTTCTCTGTCTGCTTCTCATAAACCCTGACTTCTCGCAGATCCAAAAATCGGTCTAACTCAAGGCTGAATATACTCACTGGCCCAGACTGCACAGCTCTCTGAGGAAGAGAATCACAGCCCTTACAGAAGAAAGACATTCCCCAACTTAAAACAACCCTCTAAATTTTAAACTGTCTCTCCTCGGCTTGGTTTCACCTGCTCGGCGTTGGCCCAGTACATTCCTCTCTCAGGATCTTCATACATTTGGGTGGCATGGTGGCTCAGTGTTTGGCACTGCTGTCTCACAGGGCCAGGGACC
>NW_025214749.1:44302-50099 GCF_004010195.1 Chiloscyllium plagiosum | reverse complement strand
ACAGCTTCAGATCCAAAGAATTTGCACACCTTGCATTACCGTTCACTTCCTGTTGTATGGCGCTACATGTTTGTCAAGGCTTTTGAGCCGCTTTCACACACGTCTTTGGAACTTGTTCAAAAACAACAATTTCTGGGGAAACACAGATGGTCTAGCAGCATCTGTGGAGACAGAGAAACATAGGTAACGTTTCAAGTCCACCGTAACCCTTCTTCAGAACTAAAAAGGGATTGTAAATTTGGCTTTCTAATATCTTCACAGAGGAGGAGGCTGGGAGATGGGAAGCAGAAGATGTGGAGGGACGACGCCACAGAGCAACGGGTCTTTGGTTGTGGAGAAAGAGAAACAGGTATAAAATGTGTGTAAATTCAATGGTGAATGTGATAAATTGATTCTCTTTATTTTGTGTAAGATAAACAAGGCAAAGGCAAGGTATTAGGGAGGCCAAGAGGGAGAATGTATGTTAAATGGGGAAAGGTCATAACGTGGTCAGGCTGTGAAGGTTTGAATTAAATATTTACTCCTAGAGGCTATAACGTACCAAAGTGTAAAGTGAGTTGTTAATCCAGCTTTGGTTGTGCTCCAGTAAATCATTGAAGCAGCCCAGGACCGAAATGTTTGTATGAGAGCAAGTTAGGTTATTGAAATGAGAAGCACTGCGAAGGTCAGGTTTTATTCCTACAAACAGTGTTAAAGTGTTCCTCAAAGCAGTCTCCATTTGGTTTCCCCAATGTAAAGAAGGCTTCATTGTGAGAAGCAATGACAGGAGAAAAGATTGAAATAGTAGAAGTGAAATGCTGCTTCATCTGGAATGTGCGCTTGGGGCCTTGGACGGTGAGGAGGGAAGAGGTGTTTGATCAAATGTTACAGCTACTGCAATTGCATGAGAAGGTGACAAGGGGAAAATAGAAAAATGTTCAGAGTGGTGGACGGTGTTGCAGCTGGCATGGTCCCTGTGAAATACGGGCAATGATCGGAAGGGGAAGATGGGAAGGCGCAGAAAGGTCATTTGAGGACCCGTCCACTGTGGTACGATAGGCTGAGGCTAGAAACCGGAACGGAGAGGTCACCCTGTTGGGAGTTATCTACAGGCCTCCGAATATTTCCAGAGATATAGTGGAAAGAATATCAAAGATAATTCTCGATAGGAGCGAGAGTGAAAAGGTGGTGTTATTGGCGACTTTAGCATTCCAGACATTGAATGGGAATACTATACTCCAAGGAGTTTAGATGTGTCAGTTTTGTCCAGTGTGTGCAGGAGGGTTTCCAGACACAGTATGCAGACAGAGCAAAAAGATGCGAGGCCAGATTGGATTTGGTACAGGGTATTGATCCCGGCCATGTGTTAGATTTGGACATAGGACATTTAGATTTGGACATTTGATGATAATGACCACAACTCGGTTATGTATACTTTCGCGATGGGAAGGGATATTTAAATACCGCAGGGCAAAAGGTTTTAACGATATTAGGGTTAGTCAATTATTATGTGATTCGGCAAGAGTTAGGATGTTAAAGGAAACTGCAGGGGATGGGCACGATTGATATGTGGACATTATTCAAGGAAACATTACTGCGTTTCCTTGAAACGTATGTACATGTCAGGCAGGGAGGAAGTTGTCGAGCGAGGGAGCCGTGAATTACGAAAGAAGTTGAAGCTCTTGTCCAGAGAAAGAAGAAGGCTTATGTTAGGATGAGACGTGAAGGCTCAATTAGGGCGCTTGAGAGCTACACGTTCGCCAGTAAATACCTAAAGCGATAGCTAAGAAGAGTCAGGAAGGGACATGAGAAGTCATTGGCGGCTAGGATCAAGGAAAACCCTTAGACATTTTACAGGTACATCAGGAACAAATTAATGACGAGAGTAAGATGAGGACTAATCGAGGAAAGTTGTAGGACGATGTGCGTGGAGTCAGAGGAGTGAGAATAAGCACTAAACGAATATTTTTCATCAGTATTCACACTGGAGAAAGACAATGTTTTCGAGTCGAACACTGAGATACAGGCTACTGGACGAGATGGGTTTAAGTTTAACAAAATGTAGGTGCTGGCCATTCTGGCAAGTGTGAAAATAGATAAGTCACCTGGACCGGATGGGATTTATCATAGGGTTCTCTGAGAAGCCAGAGAGGAAATTGCAGAGCCTTTGGCTTTGATCTTTATGCCATCATTGTCTACAGGAATAGTACCAGAAAACTGGAGGAAATCAAATGCTGTTCCCTTGCTGAAGAAGCGGAGTAGGGGCAACCCTCGGTATTATGCACCAGTGAGCCTTACTTTAATTGTGGGTAAAGTGTTGGAAAAAGATTTAAAAGGTAGAAATAGTGGGCGGCACGGTGGCACACTGCAACCTCACAGCGTCAGAGACCCGGTTTCAATTCCTGCCTCAGGCGACGAACTGTGTGGAGTTGAACATTCTTCTCATGTCTGCGTGGGTTTCCTCTGGTTGTTCCGGTTTCCGCCCACAGTCCAAAGATGTGCAGGTCAGGTGAATTGGCCCCTAGTGTGAGGTGAAGGGATAGATGTAGGGGTATAGGTGGGTTGCACTTCGGCAGGTTGGTGTGGACTTGTTGTGCCGAAAGGCTTGTTTCAACACTGTAGGTAATCTAATTTTTTAAAAAGTTTATAATCATCTAGAAAGGAGTAAGTTAATTAGCGACATTCAAGCCGGTTTTGTGAAAGGTAAGTCGTGCCTCACAAACAGTATTGAGTTCTTTGAGAAGGTGAACAAACAGGTGGATGAGGGTAAAACGGATGGATGATACATATTGATTTCAGTAAGGCATTTGATAAGTTTCTGCACATTAGGTCATACGGGGGCATGGCATTGATGGCGATTTGGTAGGTTGGATCAGAAATTGGCTTGCTGAAAGAAGCCAGGTGGTTGATGGAAAATGTTCATCATGGAGTTCAGTTAGTGGTAGTTGAACACAACGAAGTGTTCAAGGGCCATGGCTTTTTTCATTTTTATAAGTGTCCTGGATATGTGTGTGGAAAGATAGGTTAGTAAATTTGCGGATGATACTAAGGTCGATAGTTGTGGATAGTGCTGAAGGATATTGTAGACTAACTTCTAATGTCTTCTTTCAGCTCGACAATTCTGACCCAAACCGGCAAACCACCCTCAATCCCATGCAAAATAACAAGGAAGTGGAAGCATTTGCAAGGGTTCAGATGAGATTTAATGGAACGTTGCCTTGTCGGAGGGAAAGACTTACGTGGAAAGGCGAAGGCACTTGAGGCTGTTTTCGTTCGAGAGAAGAAGGTTGAGAAGTGACTTTATTGAGACATATCAGATGAACAGATGTTTAGATAGTGTCGCCAGTCAGAGCCCTTTCCCTCGGATGGTGATGGCTTGCATGATATTACTTTTACGGTGAAAGTTAGTACTGCAGATGCTCGAGATAAGAGCCAAGATTAGAGTGGTGCTGAGGAAGCACGGCCGGTCAGGCAGCATCCGCGGAATAGGAAAATCGACGTTTCGGGCAAATGCCCTTCATCAGGAAATACAGAGCTTTATGATCACAGGTGATGGTATAGGACAGCTGTCAGAAGTAGTTTCTTTACTCAGCGAGTATTAGTGGCGTGGAACAAACTGTCGTCAACAGCAGTAGCCATGATAACTCAAATGACATTTGAATTGTCATTGGGTAGGCAAGTGCATGAAAATATAATAGAGCAGGTCAGATGGCCTTTAGATTTGTTTCATTGTTCGGTGCAACATCGAGGGCTGAAGGTCTGTACTGCACTGTAATAGTCTATGATGGCTTTCAGCAGGTGGTGAACGTGGTTCAAGATGATTCGGTGAATGTGGATTCTACTGCAGTGGGAAGTGAGGGCAAAGGGATCCCTGTCATTATTCTGGGAAGGAAGGGAAGAGGTGAAAGCAGAAGTCCAGAGATGGGACAGTCACAACTGGAAGGTCAGTCTACCAATATTATGGGGATTTCTATTTTGAAAGAAAATGAAATGATATAAAAGGCTGCTAACTGGAATGTGGTGTCACCACAGAAAAATGACAAAGATAGAAAATTCGGAGAATGGATTCACTCTCAGCTGATCATGTGTTCAGCCATTTTCAGGCGTTCCCCCGGAATGATGGAAATGAAGCAAGCATCGAAATTGACGACTTCTGTCTGACATCTGGTCTGATACTGGATAGGGAAATAGACAGCGAGGAGAGTCAGTGGGTATACATGAGCAGGCATTCAAACAGATATCCCATAACGCTCAGCAATGATTGTTTCTTCCTACAATACTTACACCCCTATGCTGCAGTATTACTGGTCTCTAAATTCCTCCAACCTATTCAACTCTCCCACCTATATAACCTACTCCAAACCACTCAGTCGTCCCTATTACTGTAACCTCCTCGAGACGCTACACTTTCCCTATCTGTGTCACCTCCGACAGCCTTTTTTCGCTTTTCTATCTCCCAACTTCTCAAACTTCCTTCAGGCTTTAAAACACTGGCAATCCCTGTAACCTCTTCCATTCCCTTGAAGCTCCTGATCTCTCTAATCTCCAGACCCTACATGTCTCCCTAAACCTGTAAAGTCCATTTCCCACATCCCTTCCTACCTCTCTAACTTCCTCCAAACGCTAAAATCCTCCCTAACTCTGTCAACTCCTCACACTCCACACCCACCCTGTACCTGTAATCTACTGCATCTACTAAACCTCTTCCTGTCTCTGCAACATCCTACAGAAACAACACCCCTCCTTCTCTCTCAAACCTACTCCAGACCCAGAACTCCCCCGGTCTCTGTATCTTCTTCTAGCGCGTTCAGCCTTTCCTGTCTCTCTAATTTCCAGCTTCCACACCTTTCGCTATGTCTCTATCTTCGTGCAGCCCCTCAAACCCCACCGGTGATTGCACCCATCTCTATGTCTGTAAATTCCTGCAGCCCTGCACTCCTCCCGGAGGCATGGTACATTGGGGAAACCCAGCGAAGGCTACGACAGCGGATAAATGGGCACCGCGCAACACTCAACAGACAGGAAGGTTCCCTCCCAGTTGGGGAACGCTTCAGTGGTCCAGGACATTCAGCCTCGGACCTTTGGGTGACCTTCCTCCAAGGTGGACTTCGGGACAGGCAGCAGAGGAAAGTGGCCGAGCAGAGGCTGACAGCTCAATTCGGTACCCATAGGGAAGGCCTCAACCGGGACCTTGGGTTCATGTCACAGAACAGGGGATCACCATTGCACTACACACACACACAGATATTCCTACACACACACTCACATACACACGGACATAGGTACACACAGACGCGCACACAGACACCCACACACACCCTAATAGACACACATACTCCCACACTCACACATGCACCCCCTCACAGACCTCAGACACTCTGCACTCACTACACGCACACACACATTCTCACACTCACAACCCCCAGCCCAGACAGACACACACACATACAGACAAACAAAGACCCACATGCACACATAAAGTTTGTGGGGTGAATTTGTACTTGCAGAGCCACATTGCACTTTGCTCAAAAACTGCATACATTCATGTAGAACTCTGAGCTCAAAAACTGCATGAATTTACGTAATACTCTGTTATCTCACTTTTTAGATTAGAATCAATCTAAACATCACGTCATAGACAGAGAACACAGGGGGCTAACATCTTCAACATATTTGAGGAGAAAGTGGGGTCTGCAGATGCTGGAGATCAGAGCTGGAAATGTGTTGCTGGAAAAGCGCAGCAGGTCAGGCAGCATCCAGGGAACAGGAGAATCAACGTTTCGGGCATAAGCCCTTCTTCAGGAAGAAGGGCTTATGC
>NW_025214749.1:30286-42457 GCF_004010195.1 Chiloscyllium plagiosum | reverse complement strand
TCTCACAAGCTTTCAGCTGTAAGCAAGGAGGCTAGTCCTGGGTTGACAGGAGTGTGTCTCCTGTTCCTTTTCCTAATCCCAAGGCTGGTGTCGTGCATTCTGTGTGTGCTTTTCCTTTAAGACCTTGGAACATTTGATATAACTGAATATTTTGTTTGTCAGTTTCCGAGACCATTGAAGATTTTATCACTTGCCTGTGTGTCTGGAGTCACTTTTCGGCCAGACCAGGAAAGCGCGTGATATTTGCTCCCTGAAAGGATATTGGTGAGTCACATTAGTGTTCACAATCGACATTGGATTCAGAGTCACTATTACTGACACTAGACTTTTGATCTCGACGTTTTATTAAGTGTTTTAACTTCTATCAGCTGCCAGAGCGTTAGCCTGGTCTCGATGTGTAATCCAGTGACATTTCCACAACAGCACCCTATTCACATGAGGACTCTCGAAAACCGCAATGAGAAGGTCACTCCTGTGCTCCTTGATAGATCTGTTAAAATGAACTGCCATCAATTTAACTATTATGATGCGACTGACAGGGTAGTAATTGGTCAGGTTGCAATTATTCTCCTCTTTGGGAATTGTGCATAGATGAATAATTCTCCACTTTGCTAGGGAGGTAGCAGAGTTGGAGCTGGAATGAAACACCATCACGAGGGATAGGGCTTGTTGTGCAGCACACGTCTTCAAGTCTATTGCAGCAATGGTGTCGGGGCCCATTGCATTTTTCATTTCTACTGAGGGAGTTGTTCTCTACACCATCACCATTCATTACTGTACGTGACAGGACTACAGAGCTTCGATCCGATATATTGAGTTTGGCATTATGCTGTTCCCTCGCCAACATCTCTGTCTCAGGTTTGGTGTTGTGTTCCAGCGAGGCTTAGCGCCAGTTGAATGAATAACATCTCATTTTTCTCTTGAGGACCCTTCAGCCCTCCAGGCTTAATATCGATCTGGTAATTTTAGGGGCTGAACTCTCCTATGTCGTAGATCTCTATCCCACAAACCAGGCCTTGTTATCACATAGCCTACCATTTCACACTGCAAATTGTTAGCCACTCACAGACTGAACAAACAATTATTCACCATCTCACCCCAACCGTTATCCATTCCTTTCTCTGTCCAACTGTTCTTCGCTGTCTATGGGGCTCTATCCCCATCTACCATTTACTCCTTACCGTCTCCCCACGACCAATCATGTGCATAAAACTGACGTGTTCCCAACTACCATCCATTCTGACAAAGGGTAACCGGACCTGAAATGTTAATTCTGATTTGTCTTCATTGATGTTGTCAGACCAGTTGAGTTTTTCCAGCAACTTCTGTTTTTGTTATTTCTGTTCAGTCCTCGCCTTTCCAAATATATACAGATTATAGCTCGTAGTATCCTCTCCACTTCGCCACCACTGAAACCACACTCACCAGTCTCTTATTACTCAGCTTTACATTGCAGCCATTAAAAAAAAATAATGCTCGACCATTAGCCATCTTCAAGTCCTCTGGCACCTCACCCTCGACCGTCGCTCACAGATATCTCTCTGCTGGGTCACCATAATGTCTTCCCTCGTTTCCCACGATTTCCTGGGATAGTTGACTAAAATATCGGGTATTTATTCTTCTTTATGACCTTGGTCACTAACCCGTCGGAAATATGGCCTCTTTTAAAAATATCACTGTTTATTTCCCCGAGTTAATGAGCTTCCATGTCTTTCTACACGGCAAATACTGACGCAGTATATTGGTATACAAATTAGTCCATTGAGCAGGAGCCGACTGGTAGGCAGTGAGTGCGGTGATTAGGTCCTGGTGCGGAGTGTGAACCCAGCATGGCCAAGCACTTGTGGACTGTATTGTTAAACTGTGAACTGCGTTTCTTTGTTCTCTTCACCTTTATAGCAGTGCTGTAGTGTTTTACATTTTAACTTGGTTTTATTTATTTGTTCAGCGTTGTACCAAATTTCTGTACAGTGGTACCTATGTATCTAAGATAGCGCCTTAAGATTTGATTTGTAAACCTTTCAATTTATGCGTTTTTGGATAAGTGACGATAAATCCGGGAAAGCTAATAAACCCGACTCGTCATCTGTATATTCTCATATGGATGGCTCTTTGAGTTTTAAGGGGCCGTATCGTCTCCCTAATTAGTCTCATGCCATTAACATACTCTTAGAATCTCTTTGAATTCTCTTTACCTTTATGTCAAAGCTATCTGCTGTCGCCTTTTTGCCCTTTTTGATTTTCACACAAATATGCTCTCACACCACCCTACTCCACAAGGTATTCACTGATTCCAGGTGTATATACATCATGCATGCTTCTTTTTTTCTCGACCAGAGTCTCCATACTTTCTGTCAACCAATGCCTTGTACTCCAGGCAGCATTGTGCTTCACACTAACAGGCACATGCCGTCCCTGGAATTGCTTCAGAAAGCCTCCTACGTGTCAGCCATCCCTTTACCTGCAAACAGTCTCCTCAAATCTAGTTTTGAAAGTTCATCCTAATGCCATCAACATTGACCTTGTGACAATTCAAAACTTACATTTATGGACCAGCCTATCGCTTTCCATATTTATTTTAAAAATAATAGATTTATGGTCTAAAGAAAAAAATGCGATACTACTCATCCAACTGGCGCTGATTTATGGTCACTGCTCCCAACGTTCTCCAGTGAACACCTCACTCATTTTGTCCTGAATTATTCCCCAAAACCAAGTACATTTGAAGCCCAAATGAATAGTCTACTCCCATATCTCAGTTTTTCGAGTTATTTTTTTCCATTGGAAATTTACTTTTTTTCTTTTTCCTTTAAATTCTGTTATGAAATGCTGTAGTCAGACAGTCCAGAGGATTTTGTGAACTATCTCTGAGTGAGCTAAGGTATCTGTATTGACAGTGAATCTGGATCGATAACATGGCGAATAGATGAATGACAAGGTACAGCGACGAAAACCTGTCGAAGGAGAAAGGGTAGGGTTCTTTTCTAACCATCCTCTGCTTTTCACGAGCATTGCCTAACACATATCAAAATGTATATGAGAAACTTAATGGAGGAATGGCTTTCTCTGTTGCTATGAACTAGGCACAAGTGGCAAATCGTCACCAACTACTCCGAGCAGCTTTGAGTTGCTGAATGGAATACAGTGACATAGGGCTGAGAAGCAGAAATCCTTTGACCCTGTTCCACCAGCACTAAGATTGTGGCTGAATTGGTTGTAGTCTCATCCAAACATGCCTGTCTGTACCCCAAATACACACAGAAACATAGGTATGCACCTGTAAAGAGCGTGAACGTGAAAGAACCTTGTACAAATTATAGGGAAACTCATGACATAAGCAAAAAAAAAGAGGTGAGATTGCACATATATTATTCTGCCTTTGGAAGTTATTCTGCTCACTGAAGCTGTTGGCAACATGATTTCCTCATGGAACAGGTGGATTTGGCCGAATATTCTTTGCTTCAGATATTGAGGGAATTCCAATGAATCATTGACAGGAATTCTCTGCGCTTAGTAAAAGTTACTGAAGAGTTTTCAGTTCTCCCACTTTGTTGTGGGTAGTAATAAGGAACGAAAGAGAGAGCAATAGACCATTCTTCTGAGGCAGTTTTCCCCCTCTCTGAGCTGAAACACACAATGATGTTTATCGACCACCAAATTCGACCCTATGAGGTTTCCTTGAAAATTCTCTAGACTATATTGCTCCAACATCATTCCTTAACACATGTATGTGCATCATTGTTTCTGTTGCATCCAATGCATTTCACTTAACATAATATATCCTCACTTTTTCACTTGAAGATACGTTTCTGTGTGTCCATGTGTTTAAAAAAAACAAGTTCTCGTTTTATACTATCTGTTCCGAAATGAATACACTGTATTCTTAAAATTGACTCTCCAATGTTATTCCCCTGTGCAAAAGGAGACATGCAACGGTTAGGAGCATTTAGGCGAGGCAGCCTGGTTCAGTGTTTATCATGTGCCAGAGACCGAGGCTCAATTCCGGCCTCACTTGACTGTGTTTGTGGTGTTTGCATTTACTAATAGTGTCTGCATGAGTTTCCAGGAAGTGCCCCGGTTTCCTCCCACAGTGTGAAAATGTGAAGGTTAGTTAGATTAGCCATGCTAAGTTTCCCATAGTGTCCAGCAACATGCAGGTTAGGTGGATTAACCATGAGAAATGCAAGGTTACAGTGGTGAGTTGCGTTTGGATGCACCTTGAAGAGGTGAAGTGAACTATTTGACTGTGTCCATACTGTAGAGATTTTATGAAACATCTTCGAAAACCGCTTTATGTTTTGTTTCAATTTTGGGGATCGAAATTAGATGCAGTACATCAGGTGTGGTTTCAGTCATGTACTATGCAGATTCATTGAAACGTTCTTCCAATTATTCCCTGTTCATGAGCAAAGCACACATCATTCCATCTACTTAATATTCACTTGCTGGAACTACCGACGAACTTTATGTGAATCATGTGCCCAGACACACCATTTCTTTCTGTCCCCGATTTCTGCGATTACTCTCCATGTTTATTGCTACTTTGTCATTACATCAAAGCTCAAGTTTCACAGAACCCACATTATATTATTTCTAATTGAAGTTTGCTTACTAACCTCCCCTGTCGCGATCACGTTGCAGACTCTCTATCTATATTTGACAATGTATTGAATGATTGTTTTGGTAGATGAGCAAAGTGAGCACTAAACCAATCAGTCCCCAATCCAAATCATCGAGACAGTTTGTAAATCATTGACAACCTCACACTGATCCCAGTGGCACTCCACTGTTTCCAGCTTTCCAAACTGAAAATAAACATTAATCCCCTCTGTGCGTTTCCTGTTAGTTAACCGCAGGGAGTGAGGTGGGGTTTGGGGTGTGGGTAGCAGTTCATGTGCATCATTTTGGAATGTTTTTATGATCTTGTCCTGTGCTGTGTAATTACACAAAGGACTGAATGACTTCATTCTATTCCTGTGTAACCCCTCCGTCGAGCAGAATGGTCATCTCCCAAAACATTGTAACGATCCTGAGTGGCTGCATGGGCGCTTCCTCGATATCTGTAATACTTTTGAGGCGCTGAGTGAGAGAACAACACAAGAATTAGGGGCAATAAATGGCCATTCGGCTCCTCAAGCCTGTTGCAACTTTCAGAATACTCATTGTTGATCGGATTGTCGATGACCCACCCCCTCGCCAATTATGCATGCCCACAATGCCCAAATGTCAGTTGACCTCAAACTTGAATATCGTCAATGACCAAGCTTGCACTTATCCAGGGAATGAGGACACCGCAGTTAGCGCAGCACAAATGAGAAAGGAAAGTCTTATCTCATGAGAAACCAGTTATTTTAATAAGTGTGTTAACTTCACACCAAATCACAAACTGTTTTGCGGCAAAGGACAACAATTAGGAACAGACATAGACCAATCAGGCCCGAAAAGCTATCCCACATTACAATCGAATATTAAGCAGCCTTAATTGACACTGGACTCTCAGAACACATTTCAAGATCCCACAAGAGCAGAAAAATGAACAGTATTCGGCAATTCGTCCAACTAAGTATGCACTGATGTCCGATAACGGCTGCTATGTTTCTCAGCACCATTCTCCTGCCTTTTTCTCATAACTCTTGATCCCCTTTTACATCAATAACGTACTTATCTCTGTGATAAAAAGAAATCTTTGCAGTTTCTTTGTGACTCTGTGTAAATGCTTGAGTCTATGTGGTTTTGGTTGTGTGTATGCATATCTCTAACTGTGTTTGCCTGTGTCTTCGGGTGTGTAACTGTATTGTAAAGAAGAACATTACATTTGCCTTCTTAGTTTTCTGCTACACCTGCAAACCAACTCATTTTGTGATTCATACACAAGGACACACGAATCCCTCTGCCCTGCAGCATTCTGCAGGTTGTCATCATTTCAGTCATAGTCTGTTTTGCTGTTATACAGCAAAATGGATGACGTCACATTTACCAACATTGTATGATAGATTAGCTCATGAAACATTAAAAATTATAGGGATTACGATAAAAGTCACCTCCAACCTCTTCCAAAATGCTTCCCTCAGAGAGTGCTGGATGCAGCTGTAGTGGAAATCCACTTTAGTATGTACACGCTGTGTCAGGAATCCTGACCAAAAACAGAACATTTAAAAACCGGAGAGGAAACACAACCATCACTCCCAGTAATAAAAATGTTCCGCTCTGACTGGCTTCAGTCGAATTTCAGTTTTCTCTGCATAAGCACTTTCTGTGATTGTGTGTGATAATGCTGCGAGCTGCTGCTGTCCCCCTCTCGCTCTGTGACTGAAACCTTGATGAGTTTCACTCTCTGCTGTTGCTTGTGCAGGAGCATCGGGGGGTCAGCAGAGGAGGACATTGCATTTCCGTGAGCAGAGACTGCCAAACCTACCACTCTTACACAGGAAAACACTGACTCCAGTTCAGACATGGGAATCCTGTCGGAATCAATCCTGCTCCGTGGTGAGTTTGCGAAGTTTTCGCTCACTCTGTCTGTTGTTTGTCAGTAACTCTGTTAATTGTTTGGCAGTATCTCATTACTATCTGGCTATATGGGAATTGTCTCAGTGTTTCCCTTGCTGATGTGCTTGAGTACGTCAGGATTTCAGTTTTTCCGCGTGAAAGGTGAGCTTCATCACATTTCAATGCTTGCAGATACCAAAGTAGGAAAAATTGTCAAGTTTCTGAGGGGCAGTGTGCAACAAAACAGAACAGTGAGCAGTTGCTGTAGCGTTAAGGTACATAGCAAACGAGGAACAATGCAGAGCAGTGTGAGAAAATGTCCTTTGAAAGGAAGAACATTGAAAGACAGTAAAAACAGTCTGTCCAATTATAAAGGTGGTGGCATATAAGAGGGCATATAAGAGCACAAGTTATTGAAGATGTCACGACAATTAGGAAGAGCAGTAAGTATCGCAATTAGTTTTAGTATCTGACTGTCTACTGGAGGTGGTGCGCAGGGAGCCTCTCTTCTCCCTTCCTGCGAGGTGGTAGAGACAATGTGTTGTGAGCCCACACTCGTGCCGACCGAGGCAATGGAGATTCGATTCGTACCAGATCGATACAAAAGCGAGATGCCATCAAGACCATAGCTTCGTGGCTATGCCGGGGAAAAAGAAATGAGCGTGCATATGAAGTGAGTATAGAACTTCACTGAACATTGCTCTTAAATCGGTTGGTGGGATGTTGATGTTTCAGAATTTCCAGACGAGTCGTTCCGCTCCTCTACTGCTCCTATCGGGGGGATGTGGGTGAGGGAATGGATAATAGGCACTCCACCACCCAGCTCAGCCCTTTATGTTCACTTACAGGCTGTCTGTCCTGGAATTGGTGAAAGGAAGGGAGGGAATGTGAGGGAATGGTATGAGTGGTCCTGCTGTTGGTGCTGGTGTAGGTTGGGGGGAAAGATTAGATGTCCATGGAATGTCCGCCACAGTGTTCTTTCAATGCAGGTTTATTAGTGTTGGGCGTATAGTGGAGTGGGGTGGGGGTGGGGGAACAGAGGAGAGAGAGAGAGAGAGAGAGAGAGAAAGTGCTGCTTGCAGTGTTGCGAGTGGTGGCGCATGAGCCTTGTTCGGAAGCAGGTGGTATAACAGATAGACAGTGAGTTGGAGGGCGCAGGAGAATATTGTGGCATTTATTCTGACAGAGCAGGGAAGTTTATTAATACTTGTCCTGTCTTGATAGACATTTCGTCAGACCACAGATACTGAAGTGAACTTGGTGCCGTGCACAGGCCATGCTCAGTAGGTCTGGTGGTGCTTGCTCTCTGGAAACAGAAACATCCACGTCTGTACTCGCCCATCAACGAGGAGCTCCGTCACCCTGTTAATAAATCATGGTGTAATTGTCCATTATCTGCCAATCTCAATGTAAACCGTGTATAGAAGCCTTGAACTGAGAAAAGTCAACCGTGTGCCCATTGGCTTTTTAAATGTGACACAATTGCGTATGTTAATGGAATATTCAGGACTTCCGGTTGATGGTGAGTACCTCCGGCCGTGATCAGTGGGAGCAATGAGCTGACATTCAATGGAATGGACTTCATGTTGGGGTGAAGTTCGGCAGGTAGTTAATGAAGTGAGTTAGATAAGATAGCAAAAGGAAACTAGGTCAATCTCGTGCAGATGATTCCTCTGTCACATTCAATGAAAATCTCACTGAGACAAATTACTGTTAGATTCAGCCCAATAGGTTGAAGAAGCTGCAGAACAAATGTTTATGCCAAATTCTCCATCATTTGAACCTTTGTCCGGTTCACCCATCATTCCTGGAAACACTTCTCCATCTTGCAAGATGTCAGAGAAATATCTTCATTCCAGCATTCTGAAAGCTGAAAACATATCCTCCTGTGGCATTGTCTCTCAATCTCCTCACCCATCCCCACAGTCTTTATCCCAACACCTCCCATTTGTTGGTATTCAAACGATTCCCCTCCATCTCTATCTGGCAGTGATGTTCACAACCACATCGACCCTTCTCATTGCAGGATGGAGATATGGAGCTGCAACTGGATGGGAGCTGTACATCCCTGTAAAGTCGAGCAGGAGCTGCAAGTGTCTTCATGTTGGGCAGTCGTCTAACACAGTGTTACTGTGTTCTGAACTGGGTTGGTGCACACAGCTCTACATGCTAGGAGGATAAATGCTCCAGATTTACACAGCAATTCACGAGTGCTCACTACCCAGCTCTGCATGCTTCACAGATAATCTATCCGCCTCTATCGAACAATGCATTGCAATAGACTGCTGGATAGTTATCTCGCCCGAGTTTATAGATGAATGAAATTGTGTTCTGCACAGTTATGCAGATTGGGAGTTCACGTTTATCGATCGATGTGCTGGTGTTATCCGCAAAATGTTCACTCTGGACAGATTCCCGGGTAGTAATGAGCAGCACACTAGCCTGGTCTTCACACTGGTCCATACTGAGAAGATATCGAATTAGAATTCCGGCATAGCTCGTGCTTTCATTTCTTGTGGTGGAATGTGAGGAGTTCCACGATTTACAGGTGGTTCAGCAGCTTTGATGCACGTCTTTATTACGTGTTCTGCGTTTCTACACTGAATGAATGTGTTATCACTCCTTGTTGATTATGTGCGCAGTAACATGACCGATTCCCTCGATAGTGAAGGTGACGATCAGCATTCTAACTTCTAGATGAGTAGCGTTACCACCATTCTGGTTTTGAGAAGTTCGTGGAAATGCTGGGAAAGGTTCCATGGAGAGTGCATTTTAAGATGCTGTGGACAATGGGTAAGACCAGAGGCTTTCATAACCCAGTAAGGATTAATCGTTATGATTTTCATTGCAGCATCTTGGTTTGCAACATGACCACCAAAGGGAGCAGAAGCTGCAAAGAGGGAAATAACGATCCCTGAGCCTCACTGATATCCCTATATTCCTTTGTCTCGGTCTGGAGCCGTTGAATGACAGCCTTCTGTTCCTGTGCCTCCATCTCGAGCAGTTGATTGAATCTCTCATGTGGAGAAAGTGAGGTCTGCAGATGCTGGAGATCAAAGTTGAAACTTTATTGCTGGGTGTATCGATGTCCTCTTCCTGCTCCTGAGTAACAGGCTCCAATAGCTGTTTGCTCTCCTGCTGATCTTTGGAATGGAATTGAGGCACTCAATGACTTCTTCATCACTCCTTCCAGCTTGTGCTGACTGATAGATTTTCCCCTGTTTCTGTAAATTGTCCTAAAATTCTGAATGATGTATTTGTTAATTGTTCTGTCAATAATTGAGCAAGCAAGCTGACTGGGTTTGGTTTCGTATTAAAGAGTTGAGAACCTGAATGGCCTCCTCTTGTCCCTCTGAAACTAGCTCGAGAGGCTAAATGGCTTCGGCCTGTGACTTCGTAACAGACACAAGAGCCTGAATGGGCTCCACCTGCCCCTCTGTAACAGACTCAGGAGGCTGATGGCCTTTGCCTTTCCTTCTTTAGCAGCGGCATGAGGCAGAATGGTCTCCGACTCGACGTCTGTAAAAGACTCGAGAGTCCAAATGTTCTCCTGTCCCTCTGTGACAGTCTAGAGAGACTGAATGTGGTCTCCCTCTCCCTCTGTACAAGGCCTGAAACATTAAATGACTCAACAATCCGTGGATTATCTTTAGCTAGGAGTCTGACTCTGACGGAGTTGCCTCCCTTCTGAGTTACAGAAACACAACAAAACAATGTACTCTCGGTCTCCTCTCAGAAAAACCTTGCACACCTGCAGTAAGACTTCTTCATGCTTTGAATGATTCATATTGCAAAAACCACTAACATTCCAGCTTTCCAAACCTTCAAGTGGTAATATGCTAGTGTGGTCTGATTGGTCTCCTCTTATCCCTCTGTATCGGACACATGGAGACAGAATTGCTTTCCCCTGTTCCTGCCAGCAATGTCAGTGCGCTGAATGGTGCCTCAAGGTTATCAATGGATTTAATAACAAGGCACTTAAAGCTGGAAGCAGGATTACACGAAGTCACCAACACTGAACAATAAACATTGTTTGCATAGTTTATGATTTTTAGAAATTACCCCATTCTTCCTTACATGGAACTGGTTTGTGACTTTATCCCTGTCCTGTTTTATAAATGGGTGGTACCAAAGTTCAATCCCGCAGTGTTTTGGAACTACTTGCAATTACAAGGAAGAAAAATTTTAAAATATTGAAAAATTTATAGTCCAACCCGCAGCAAAACTCATCCATTCCACCCAGAATGTGTACATTTTCCATTTTACTGTAATATGGGAAGTGATAAAAGGAAGGGCTTAACTGAGCAGTTTGTTCAATAACTGTGATTACTATCAGTCTCCATGGATTATAATTATCCCAGCGGAGGGATTCCATTTTTAAATGATAATCCCGTTCAGTGTGTTAATCCATAGTATGAAAAGTAGCATCACCAACGGCAATAACAGTAATCAGCAGCTCGAGCAGAAGGGGAGCAGAGATCAGAGGGTCAGAACATTTGAATGGAAAATTCCAATAATGGATCATAATCTGAGAACATTAGAGTGGAAGTTTCCAACAACAGGCAGGAGTTTATCCGATTATGTTTGGCTTCTTTCTACATATAATAGTCAATTGTCATTATCATTGTGGATCGAATGCACACTTTACGTTATTCAATATTTTTATTATCCAATTCTGGCTTTCATTGGTGTCCCTGGTAAGTGTCGCTGTTCAGTCATTAACTCTATAAATCAGGTTTAATAGTGCTAAGGTTCTTTTCAATGACTCTACACTCCTTGCAGCTCTTATGCTTTCTGCTGAGACTCTGAATCCAGATATTCACTGTACAAATCCTTAGCAATTGCATGAATGAACTGTTTACTTCACTATCTTCCTCTTTGTTCCTGGCAGTGCCACTGCTTTTCTCTATGTTAACCTCTTCAGTTTTCGCGGGGAAACACGATTCTTTGTATGACTGCCCTTGATGTTTAAATGTTCGGAGCTTGGAGCACACAGTATTCTGTTCTGTTTATAACTCCATTTTCCTCCTCTGCCCCATCCCCTCCTTGTACAATATGTGAGTCTGGAACAGGCACATCACAGCTGTGGTGATCCCTTTGCCCATGACCTGATTCCTGACGTTATAACCTCTCGACTCCTGATGGTAAATATTGACACACATCCACCCATGTACACGAAGCGCACTGGTCTATATTTTTCTTGGGTCTGGTTTTTGTTTCAATATTCTCAAACACAGCATCATATCTGTCTATGAAAGGTTCCTCATTCTCTCTGTCGATTCGAAAATCCCTTGCTGGTTGTTCATATTTAAACTGATTTCCTCCATTTCTGCTCTCTTACATATAATATTTTGCAGGTGCACCACACGCACACACGCAAACATAAACACACAGACCATCTACGCACACTCCCTGCCCCCACACAAACGCGCGCGCACACACACACATACACACATATACAAATTTGCCTTTGCCTTTTTCTGGTGCAATGGAAGTGTCGAGACGTTACTTGATGGAAGGTCACTTTACTGTCACTCATAAAACTGGAGGCAAATTTTCCCTTGCGAGGCAGGTTTCGCAGCAAATTTAACATCAATATATTGGCAAAGGTTCGCAATACTCCCCATGCTGGGCAGTTAGTCCTCTTTACTGAGAAATACACTCGCATTGTTTGCACAGCTCTCC
>NW_025214749.1:24377-26135 GCF_004010195.1 Chiloscyllium plagiosum | reverse complement strand
CTTAACGTAAAACTATGTTGGTTGTAGATTGTTGCAGAATGTCCCAGGTGAGAAAATATCCACTCGACATCTACATTGTTAATCCCCTTTACATCTTGCCGACATCAATGAGATCTCCTCTCAATCTTGTAAACTCCAGAAAATATAGGCCTGAACTGCACAATCTCTATAAAGTTAAATTTCTCATCTCTGGTATCAACATCATGAACCCCAACTGAGCTTCGTCCAATCCAGCTACATCCCTCCTCCAGTCAGGGACCAATACTGTAAACAGTACGCCAGTTGCATACTCAACAAAATCTTACATATTTTCGGGAAAGCTTCCCTTCCCTTGCACTCTATTATTTTAAAAATAACTGCTGAAATTGCACGTGCCTTTCTCATAAACTGCTATATCTCTCTGTGAGTTTTCTGTGATGTAAACGAGGACACCCAGATCCATCTAGACATAAGTACTCTGAAGTTCCTCTCCATATCCAGAACAAGTTGGCTCGCGATTCCACTTACCAAACTGGATACTCTCATTCTTATCTACGTTCAAATTTATCTGCCATATTTTGGGCTATTCACCTAAAATATTCACATCCATTTGTAAATTTGATACAACTTCATTGTAATCTAGTTTTCAATACATTTCAGTTTCATTTGAAAATTTGGCTAATCCATTTTCTATCCCCTCATGCAAGCAATACAATCGATTGCCTGAGGTCTGAACACTATGATATCTGAGAAGTAATCAACCAGAAAATGACACTTCTCTTCCATTTCTCTGCATTTTGATCATTCACCAATCCTCTATTCATGCTCAGAAATTCCTTGTATTGATATATGCATTTATTTGATTGTTTAATATTTTGTGCAGCAACTGATTCTATGTCTTCTGTCTGTGCAGATATACAACAACTACAGGATTGCTATCATTCATCTTGTTTGTGACGTATTTAAATGATTCGTACAAATAGTTCAAACATAATTCATCCTTCCTAAAACTATGCTGACGCTTATGGATTGTGTTTTGACCCTGAAAATCTCCTATTATTAATTCCGTAGATAATGGATACGAAAAAAACGTTTTAAACACCAAAAATTTGCTTACTAGTTTTTAATCCCTAGTGATGACGATTTGTTCTGTGTTCATCGCCTTCTATAACCTCTACGTTCCCTTTCCTGTGTTCCTGTATAAAAGGCACACAGCTTAAACAATTCTTCCAGATTGCTGTGCAAGAGGCATGATGGCTGAATGGACTAATGCCATCCCGTATTCCCAATTCCTCCGCCTCCGCCGTATCTGCTCCCAGGAGGAGCGGTTCCACCATAGAACACAACAGATGGCCTCCTTCTTTAGAGACCGCAATTTCCCTTCCCACGTGGTTAAAGATGCCCTCCAACGCATCTCATCCACATCCCGCACCTCCGCCCTCAGACCCAACCCCTCCAACCGCAACAAGGACAGAACGCCCCTGGTGCTCACCTTACACCCTACCAACCTTCGCATAAACCAAATCATCCGCCGACATTTCCGCCACCTCCAAACAGACCCCACCACCAGGGATATATTTCCCTCCCCACCACTCTCCGCCTTCCGCAAAGACCGTTCCCTCCGTGACTACCTGGTCAGGTCCACGCCCCCCTACGACCCACCCTCCCATCCTGGAACTTTCCCCTGCTATCGCAGGAACTGTAAAACCTGTGCCCACACCTCCATCCAAGGCCCTAAAGGAGACTTCCACATCCATCAAAGTTTTACCTGCAAATCCA
>NW_025214749.1:0-24087 GCF_004010195.1 Chiloscyllium plagiosum | reverse complement strand
TGAAGAAGTTTTCCTCTTCTCTCCCACCCTCCTCTAGCTTATCTCTCCACGCTTCAGGCTCTCTGCCTTTATTCCTGATGAAGGGCTTTTGCCCGAAACGTCGATTTTGCCTGTCCTCGGATGCTGCCTGAATTGCTGTGCTCTTCCAGCACCACTGATCCAGATTCTGGCTTACACACTCGATGGATTAAATGTCCAATTTGCGTTCCTACATTATAGCCTCGATGGCAGGAATGTACTGAGTAAGAGACTTAACGTCTGCTTATCCTCCTCCTGATGATGCATTAAATGTTTGAGGGCTTATGTAATGTATCTGTTTCTGTGTAACAGTTTGAGGTGCTGAAGGGTCACCTCATATTCCACAGTCGGTCGGACTGTTTCCCGTTCCCTTTTCTGATAGTGACACTGGTGCCAGGTGTTCCGTCCAGTTTTATCCTTTAAGACCTCGGAGCAGTTCACATACAATTAAGTGTCTTGCTTGGCCGTTTGAGAGATCATTGAAGCGTTTATCACATGTCCGTGTGTCTCAAGAAACAATACAGCCAGGCCAGGAAAAGTGGGATATTTTTTTCCTGAAAGTACATTGGTGAAACAAATAGTTGTTTATAATCGGTATTGACATAAAGGTGACCATTACTGACACCAGCTTTTTGATCTCAATTGTTTATTAAATGTTATTAACTTACACCAGCTGCCAGCGCTTTAGACTGGTCTGAATAACTAATCCAGTGAATTTTCTACAACAGCAGCATCTCCAAATGGGGACCTATCAGAAACCACACAGAGCAGACTGTTGCTGTGTTCCTTGACATCTGTGTCAAGAACATTACATACCAATTTGACTATCGTTATAGGACTGGGTATGTGAGAATTGGTCGGACGGTAATTGTTCCTCTCTTTGGAGACTGAACATAGCTGAGTAATTTTCCACATTGCCAGGGAGAGGGAGCTGGAATGAAACAGCTTCCTTGGTGACACGGCTTGTTATGCAACACAAGTCTTCAGTCGGATAGCAGGAATGGTGTCAGGGCCCCTTGCCTTTGTCGTTTCTACTGTGTTCAGCTGTTACTTTGTGTCACGTGCACTTTATCGAATTGTTTGAAGACTGGAATATGTGATTTGAGACTTGATATGACAGGACTGCAGAGCTGAGATTTGACCTGTTGGTCTTAGGATCATTTGCCCTCTCTACTAACTGATAGTCCGGCTGTTTGGAATGAGATCAGCCAAGTGCGGTGGCTTCAACAGTTTGTCATCGGGTTCAGGAGGAATGCAATGATGTGACCCTGGATTGTTCACAAACATTCGTCGCTGAAACATAGATTGATGGTCATGTTGACTAAGGTTAAAAAGGTACAGGTTGTGGCTAAACAAATTCCTTCTGGAGTCTACATCATATCATCCACGACTAGAATTTTTAATTTAACCCTGTTTGGAGAGGTGGATCATTGAAACTTCTTAAATGAGATTATCAGACTTGGAAATTAAATGAGTGCAAGAAAGAATTTGTGATGAATCAGATGTTATAGACTCATAGACGCTGAGACACTTTGGCACAAATTCTCCATGCTCACCACATTTCATAAACTGATCTTCTCCTAGTTTCCTGCGTTTGGCACGTACAAATAAAAAGTGAACGAACTGCGGAATCTGTAAATCAGAAGCAAAACCAGAAGGTGCTGGAAAAGCTCAGCAAGTCTGCAGCATCTGTGCACAGAAACCAGAGATAAAATTTTGGATGGTTTGATGCTTCCTCAGAACTCTGAGGAATGATACAAATATGTCAGCTGGGGGCACTGCGATTTGTTTCGCAGCTTCCCACAATAACCTGTGATAAACTTGAACAGGTGTTGGGTTATGCAGTTTGTGAACTTCCTCTTCTGTAATGTGGCCTCATTTCAAAACATCACGACATGCATTTGTTTCCGGGGCTTCCAAACTTCCATGTCTTTTTTCTCAACAATTACCGACACGTGTTTTCACGTGGGATCTCACCTATCGAGCAGGAACAGGTTGAAAGGCAGCGGAGCGGGGACGTTCAGCTGTTGTGGGCAGTGTGTCACCAGCATGGTCAGGTGCTGATGGTCAATGTTGTTGAGGTTAACTGTGTTTCTTTATTGGTGCACTTTTATAGGAAGGACTGAAATGTTTTTCATTTTATCTTTTTTCTTTCGTTTTCTGCTTTGAAGCACGCTTCTGTACTGCAGAGAATGTGAGTGTGGCTTACCTGTATAACACAGATTGCATGCAATGTGACCATTTATAGACATTCCGCCAAACTCATGTGAGTACATGTGAAAATAAACCTCATAACCCAATCTCATCTCTGGCAGTTCAACATATAAATGGCTGTTTGATTTTTAGCGGCCCCATTCTCCCTCTAGTTTCTCTTTTGCCCTTAATAGAGTTGTAGAATATTTTTCGATTCTCATTAACCCTATTTGCACAAGCTTTCTCATGCCTCTGGATATGGAACAGGCGACACCTCCTCAAAACATTTCATGAAAGTAGGCCAGACCCTAACAGAATAGACCTGAGTGGGTGAACCAGCCACGCCCCTTTTGTAAAAAAAGTTTAAATCCTTTTGCACAAGGAAATATGTTATAGTTATAATCAAACTATGCCGAAAACCCTTCCAATTCAGGCTTTTCAAAATCTGTGTCTCTTACAAACTCTTCAAAAGAAATGCCAAAAAGATCATAACCATATGAAAGGAGCAGCATCATCACTCCTCCACCTTAAAAGAAAAATGGACCATCACTATCCAAAATGGCTCCATTTTAAAAGTCATTCACGCTAAATTGTTAGCGCCCATAAACTACACACCCATCTACATCACATTGACAATAATCATGCACTACAATAATTTGTTACAGTCTCTTTTACTCCTGGCATCGAATTCCTTCCTGTCGGATTCAAGGCTCCACAATACGTCAGCAATCTCTTTTTCTCGTCCTGCCACCTGTGCAACTGTAAGTTGAATGGCTATAGCAACCAGCGCCATCTAAATAGACTGACATTGCTGTCCTTAAAGTTTTCTGCAGTCTTCAATGGCTTATGATCAGTGTATATGATTGTCTCAATTGGGTTACTGATAATATTAGTATACAAATGTTGCAGCACCAATACTAAGCTCAAAGTCTCGGTCTCAGTTGTCGAATATTTTTGCTGATGCATGTTAATTTCCTGCTGAGATACCCGATAAGTCTTCCTATCTTCTCATTTTCTTCCTGCAAGAGCAGAGCACAGACTCGCACATCAATGCGTGGTAGGATGTTGCTTACTTGGAACAGCATCTCCTACAACTACATGCATGCTTAGGTTTTTACTTCCCAGCTTATTTCCACGTGTCTACACCTATGATGTTAATAGCACTTTCAGGTGATTTCGATTTTCCTCTGGAAGGTAGCACAATCATTGATCTCAATTTTTGACAAAATCCTCATTGTCAAATATAATTTGAGGAATGCTGAAATCAGAATTCTCTGAATTTGATTCCTCCTCTGTATTGTAATCAATAACATATTCCCCTCTTGCTTTCCTTCCCTGTCAAAATACCTTTTGAGCATGTTCACATGACACACACTGAGATCTTCCTTCTTGACTGGAATTCTTACTAAATAGTTCACCTAAATAGTTTACTTTCGATTTGAAAAGGTACACGGAACCTGGTATGTACAGGTTCACCTTTCACTGGAAGTAACACAAACACTGAAACCCCGATAGAAAAAATGCGAGTTTTTCTTTTCTTGTGTGCTTCCTGATTCATTGTCTGCATTGATAACTTTCACATTCTGTCTTGCCAACTCCGCACTCTATTTAATTGATACAGAAAGTTTGACACATAGTCCAAATACGTGGTCTCTGATTCTAACTTACTAATTTCTCCTGAATCAATTTTAACGGTCCTTTTACTTCATGCCCAAAAACGAATGAAAATGGACTGCATTTGGCCGATTCATTTGCTGTAGCACTGACTGCAAAAAGCACAAACAGAATTTCCATATCCTAGTCATCCGGATGGTCTTGACTGTGAGCCTTCAACTTGGTTTTGAATGTCTGATACTGCCTTTATCTCACTCCCTACGATTCTGGATGGTATGTACTAAATTTGAATTGTTTTATTCGGAAGCCATCTACACATTTCTTCAATAACTTCGATGTGAAGTTTTACCCTTAATCTGATTTTATCTCTGTGGGTAGTCTGTAGCGAGTGAGATATTTCAGTAATTCCTAAATAAACGTTTTAGCTGTGACCTTGTGTGATGGGATATCCTCTGGAAATGTAGTCGTCACACACTCTATTATTGACAAATACTGATTATCATTTGTGGTTTGAGGTGGGTGTACTATGGTGTACTGGGCCTTAAAGGTTCGTCAAATGTGTGTGATTAATTAAGACCTGAAAGGTTCGTCAAATGCAGGAATATGTATTAAAGTTGCGGGCTTTATTATGCCTGTGCTTTTTTTCAATTACCTCACATATGACATGTTTAGCAAAGTTCAACTGCATTCTTATGCAGTCCAAACCAGTAAATTGTTGTTGCATTTCAGCTTGAGCCCTTAGTGGAAGCTCATGCATCACTCACAACACTTCCTTTCTATTATTCACTGACAATACACATTGATGAACCTCTGTCCATTTCCCATCTGTCTGAAAATGGGATGGTTCCAACTTTCTCATTAAGACATCAATTTTAAGATAGCAACATTCAGGGCTGTGTTCAGATTCATTTTCTGTGCATTCCTTGTGATACAATTGCTGCAAATTTCCAATGTTAAAAATAACAAAACACAAGGTGGTTTGTGGAGCAGTATTATAAGACACATAATTTATAGGAAGAGTATTGCAGTGTCACGGAATGTAACATGAAAAAAAATAGTTTTCGTCTTTCAAATTTCAGAATGATCATGTTCTTTTCTGTTTCTTCATATGTAAACACCAGAAATCTTTTAAAAGTTGCATTTTCAAAGTAACGTTAACAATGGACACCTTTTCAGCTCAGATAATGCATTGAGGATGGGAAGTTAAAATTTGTCTGTATCCCAATGTTATGTCAGACTGATTCTACTTCTAAAAAGGAATTTACAGAATCTTGCATGGATGTCTGCAGTTGTTGCTGAAACTGAAATGTAATTTTGCAAGCACAAATTCACCACATAAACTGAAATGTGTGTGATTGCAGAGGAGACCGAGTAACTGCTAATATGTCGGTGTGTATGTGTGGGGGGTTGTTTGTCAGTGAGACAGTGTGTGTATGTGTATGTGTGTGAATGTAATTGGGTATAAGTCAGTGAGAGGCTGCGTGTGTGGATGTGAGTGCGTGGCGTGTACGTCTGAGCGCATGGGAGACAGCTTGTGAATGAGAGTTGTCTGCGTGAATGTGTTGATCTGTCGGAATGAATGTGTGCGCGATTGGATATACGTCTGTGAGAGAGAGAGAGTAAAAAGTGCAGCGTGTTAATCTCCAGCGTGACATGGACACACTGTCCCGTTTGAGGCCATCCCCATGGCTAAAAAACTTGGCTATCAGCCCCTGCTCGGCCACGTTACGTTGTTGCCTGTCCCGAGGTCTACCTTGGAGGACGGTCACCAAGGATCGAGGCCGAAAGTCCTGGACTGAGTAAGTGATCCCCAGGGAACACTCCTGGCTCATGATTGCGGTCTGGTGATAGGTAATCTGTTGCCTTTACCTCCAGAACACACTGGACCGAGTCTCCAGATCGCACCGGGCTCAGTCTTCAGATTGCAACGGGACGAGACGACAGACTGCAACGCGCCCAGACTCCAGACCACACCGGATCCAGTCTCCAGACCACACCGGGTCCAGTCGCAAGAACGCACCAGGCTAAAACACCAGAATTCACCCGGCCCAGGCTCTAGACTACACTGGGTCAGTCACGAGACTGATCTGGCCCAGTCCCCAGACAGCACGAGGCCCAATCCCCACACTGTACCGTCCCAGTCTCCAGACCACCTTTAGCCTTGTCTGGGAAACTGCAACTGGCCGATTCTTAACAACACACGAGGCCGAGTCTTCAAACATGCCTGGTCTAGTCTCCAGACCACAACTGGCTCAGTCTCCAGACAGAGTGTCTCCAGAACAAGCTGAGCTTCAAACTTTGGTCCCTTGTTTCCTCACGCAAACCTCTGGTCTGGCACTCACCGACTTCATTCCCTTCTGAGCAATTATGAAAAGTAAAGGTTTTGGAAAAAAAACATCTCGAAAAGTGAAAATAATAGAGCAACAGAAAAAGAGAGAGTGGAGAAGAGGACCTCGGGCTGTAACATTTCAACTCTGCCGTCATTTTACGGCTGTTCCGTACTTCAAAGAATGACTTCAAAGTCTCACGGTAGCTTGGTCTGATTCCTTGCATTGCTGTCCCTGAGGTATTAACAGAAGGAGATGCACTTACCCATTGCTGTCTCATATGCTACCATAGGGTTTGTTTCAGGACTTTGCCACTCATTCTCATAAGATTACATACAGAAAGTGCAATAAAAGTAATCTCAACCTCAACCACAGCAGTTCTTTCAGATTGGCCTGAATACAATTGTACTGATATCGAGTCTTGATTTATAGATCAATGGACTGCTGTGTTCTGCATAGTACCCGGAGCTGGACAGATCTCTAATCCTGACTTATAGATCAATGCACTGCAGTGGTCTGCATAGGGAGATATCTGTTCCTGCTTTATAGATTGGCCACAATTTAGACTAAAACGACAGACGTTTCTGACAATCATATGCCTTCACGGAACTTGTCGAGAATCCTTCCAGACAGTAACATTATTAGGAACTGGAAAGAAGTGGCCTGAGTCTGCTGTGGAGTGACCGAGTGTGTGAGAATGTTCTAGAAACCATCTGTTCATATGAATATGTCTCTGTCTAGGGACGGAGTTTGCCTTGTGTTTCATGACACATTGTTGTCATTAATTCAGAGTTCCCATTTGTTACTTCAGCTACAATTATTTGCATTTTTCTCCGAATGCAGTGACATATTTCAAAATCTTTCTCTGTCCTCAATTAAACTTATAAATTTCCCTCCAGACTGATGTATATTTCGTTTGTTGTCCTTCCTCACAGTTAACACAGTTTCGATATACGTCCTGCTTGATAAAGATTGTGGATTGTCCCCATGTGTCAGTCGTTAACTGGGAGCCATGGCGGTTGCGGATCTATTTGTCATTATCGTCGACCTGATATTGAGACATATTCCCATTGTTTATGATGAACAGTTTTATTTCCTGTTGTACACCCCCGTGTGTAATATCCATGCCGTCCTGCTTTATGCAGCCACTGACTGTTCGGTCTGGTTCACCGCCACTTTCACATATGATCGATTTATGGCTATTTGTTGCCAAATGAAAAAAAAACTGCGGCTGTGGTTCTGGGAACAGTGACTGTGCTGAGTTGTTTGAAGAACATTTTCTAGTATTTTATGCTCACAAATCGGTATTGGCTGGAGAACCTCCCCTGGTTTTGTGATGCAACAATCGATGTTTATTTCTCCCGTGTCTGGGTCACAAACGAGTTCCTCCACCACATTTTAACCCCGGTTCTCCCATTTCTCCTGATTCTGCTGTTCAACGTGTTCACCGTCAGACACATATTAGTGACTAGTTGAGCCCGCAGGAGACTCCGGGCTCACGCCAATGGGGACGCTCAGTCTGACACAGAAATGAGAAATCGAAAAAAAATCCATTGTTTTACTATTTGTGATCTCGGCCAATTTCATCCTGTTATGGTCAACGTTAATAGTGTACTTTATATGGAGACGCATGTCGTATATTGTGGATACCTCTATTTCTCGAGATGGATTTGTGCAGGAATTGGGCTTCATGTTACAGCTCCTCAGTTGCTGCACAAACACCGCGATTTATGCCGTAAACCAGACTAAGTTCAGACAGCAGCTGAAGAATGTCCTGAAGTATCCCTATACCCAAATGCATCAATTAATCAAAATCACTCATTAATTAATTCATCGGCGACTTTCTCTTTTTAGTTCAATAACTTAGCAATGGAGTAGCCTGTCGCTGTTGTAAAAGGTTGATGTTAATGCTGGGTGGTCCAAACTTTTCCCACAGGGTGTTACAAGGACACATATCCACGTTTGTCTCAACTCAAGGGACTTTAATCATCCCACTGACTGTGTATAAATCCTCAACATATAATTCATTAAAAAAAGTACGCTTTAACACAAAACAGCAGATTGAAATATATTGTTGTTTGTCTTTGTGTTCAAGAAGCTGAGCTCTTGAGACATAGACTCAGCCCCAAGCTCTAGTGGTCAGGAGTTGTATTAAAGTCACTCTGAACTTGCTTTCATCTCTGGATCACGAATTCCTGCCTGACTTCAGCACATTTGATCTTTCTACCTGGTTGCTCAATTCTGCACCGAAACGCGTTGGTCCTTCTCTCTCTCTCTCTCTCTCTCTCTCTCTCTCTCTCTCCCTCCACCCCCCTCTCTTTGTGTCAATCTGGATCATCGCTCTCCCTTTTCGACCTTCAACTACTCTCTTGCATTCTCTTCCCATTTCCTCTACCCGTCTCTTTCTTCTCATATCTTTGCCACTCTCTTTCCCGAGACTGTATCATTCTTTTCCGTCTACTTTTCACTCCCACTCTTACCACCCTATCTCTCAACCCGGTCGCTTCACCCGCCTCCACTCTTCCCGCTTTCCCTCAACTCATCCCTTCCTGTCTTTCTGTCTCTCCCTCTTTCCTTCCAACCTCTATTTCATTTTCTCAGTTCTCCCACCAACACATTTCTCTACCCTTTCTCTACCCAACTCCCAGTTTCTCCACCCACTCCCATATTTCTGCCAGAAGGAGAGGGGAAGAAGTGCGAGAAAACGTATGTCAGACAGAGGTGGAAGTGGAGAGGGATCGAGTTTCATTCAGAAAGAGAGGAAGTTAGGGCGGGACTAAGAGTGAGAAATAGTCAGACACAGCGTGAGGGTGGATAGAAGCATGGGAAGGAAACAGAGAGATTCAGAAGGAGACGGGGAGAGAGTCAGACAGAGGAGCATGGGTGTAAGAGAGGGGTGGACAGGAAGTCAGACTGAGAGTCAGAGAGTTACGGACGGAGACAGAGAGACAGCGAGATCGAGAGAGAAAAGTAGGTAGAGGGAAGAAGAGAGATAGGAAGAGTCAGATGGGGCGAAAGGGTGGAACAGAGGGATAGTCAGACGGGGAGATGGAGAATGACTTTCAAAAGACGCAGCGTGCCAGTGGGAAGGAGGGAGGTAGGGGGGGAGAAGAGGGAGAGAGGGGCAGAGTCAGCCAGCGGAAGAGGAGGGACTGAGTCAGACAGAGGGAGTGGAACGGAGGGAAGGAGAAAGCGGGAGAGAAAGGGAAAGAGATTTAGGCAAAGACGATGGGAGTATAGGTGTGAGAGATAGAGAGGGAGAGAGTCAGAGAGAGTCAGAGGCAGTAAGGGAGTGGGGGGGAAAGAGTTGCACAGAGCTTCAAATCGGGAGAGGCAAGGAGTAAGAAAAAGAGGGAGAGATAATCATGCAGGGAAAGAGGGAGGGCGAGAGAGAGAGAGTCTGTCAGTGGTGGCGGGGAGAGAGGGAAAGGGTAGAACGAGGGATGGAGAGAAAGAGATTCAGACAGAGGGACAGGTTGGCGGGAGAAGTTGAGTCAGACAGAGGGAGATAGTTAAAGTGAGAGAGAGTGCACGACAATGGGAAAACTTGGGTGGAAGCGAGCAAGAGTCAGACAGAGGGAGACAGTGTGTACGAATGGGAAGGAGAGTCTGCCACACTGGAAGGGAGGGAGGGATTGAGACGATTAGAGACGGAGGGAGAGTGGTGGTTGGAAGGAGGGGCCGAGACAGAAGGAGGTTTGGAGAGAGAGAGAAGACAGAGAGAGAGGATAGAGAGTGAGAGAAAATCGTGCAGTGGGAAATTGAGGTAGACCGCGACCGAGCGAGTCTGACACACGAAAAGATGGAAGGTCGGAGAGAGAGTGACAGAGAATCAGTCACAGGCAGAAAGAGGAACAGAGCGATGTCGAGATCGCGTCCGACAGTGAAAAGAGAAGTTTCAGGTGACAGAGAAAGAGAGACAGCCGGGGATGGAAGGCAAGATTTCATCAAACAGGGGGAGAGGTAATTTGATAAAGATAGAGAAAGAGATAATAAAATGAGAGACATGGAGGAATGGAAAGAGTTAGACACAGGGATAAGGATGTAGGAACCAAAGAGAGAAGGGCGAGAGGGAGTTAGATTTGAGTGGGAGAGATTGTCTGTAATCATGGGTCTCAAAAAATGAGAAGATGGCAAAGAGTGAGGGAGAGGGAGAGTCAGATAAAAATGAGAGGCAGGGACACAGTGAGGGAGTGAATCAGACAGATGGAGTGGTAGGGAGAGATTCAGTGATAGAGTCAACAAAGATAGTGGGTAGGGAGGGCGCGAGAGAAGGAGCGATAGAGTCACACAGCGACAGAGAGGGAGTGGAAGAAAGAAAGATTCAGACAATGGGAGATGGTGGGAGGTAGACACGGAGATATAAAGGGAGAGGGCGGGTGGGGGATGGACAGAGAGTCAGGCAGATAGAAGTGAAGGGAGGGAACAAATGAGAGAGTCAGTTACAGGAAGGAAGAGTCAGATACACAGACAGGATGACAGGACGGAGGCGTGGGGCAGGAGAGACAGTGTCAGAGAAATGGAAAGAATGTTTGGGAAAGATAGAGAGTCAGACAGAGGGAGAAGGTTTCGGGCGAGGCAACGAGTGGCAGAGAGATTGAGAGTGTTGAAGAGAAAGACAGAGAGTGTCAGACAGAGGAAGAGGAAGGACAGAGCAGGACAGAGACAGTCAATCCAATTCAGCAGGAAGGAATGCGTTAGCAAGAGAGTTGGAGTGACATTCAGACTGCGAGAGTGAGGCAGCGAGGGGAGGACTGTTGAGACAGAGACAGACACAGGCTAAGAAGGGGAAGGATTGAGGGAGATGGGGAGTAGAGAGAGAGAGGAGAGAGTGTCAGAGAGACAACGGGTGAAGGATCGAGAAAAGGAAGAGTGAGGCAGAGGGAGACAGAAGGAATGGAGCGACAGACTGAGCCAGACAGAGTAGGTGGGAGTTTGCCAGAGAGGGAGGAAGAGAGAGAGAGTGTGAGTGACAGAGACATAGTCAGACAGGGGGACAGTGCTGAAGAGAGGGAGGCAGAGAGAGAGAGAGAGAGAGACAGTGAGAGACCGATTTAAGAAGAGAGCGGATGGAAGAGTGACAGGCAGAACGTGAGTAGGAGAGAAAGAAAGAGAAGCAAAAGTAGTGAAATGCCAGGAAAGAAAGAGTGAGAGAGCGTGTCAAATGCGTTGGGGGGAGTGTTGGCAAGTAAAAGACAGAGGGAGTCAGATAGAAGGAGAGGGAGCGTGGGGGACAGAGGGAGAGTCGACAGAGGGAGGGGATGCTGGGAGAGAGAGAGTCAGGTAAAGTTAGAGGGAGAGTGGGAAAGACAGACGAAGAGGGACAGTGGGAGAGACAGAGAATGATAGACATAGGAAGACATATGGGGATGGAAGAAGCGAGAAAACTTAGGCAACGTGCCAGGCAGATGGGGGTGTAGGCAAATGAGACAAAGAGAGAGTCAGATAGAGGGAGGGGAGGGATGGACGGAAAGTGAGGCAGACCGGTCATTGTAGGAGACGAGTGAGAGAAAGTGAGAAAATCAGACAGAGGGTGCGGGTCGGCGGTCGGAACAGAAAGAGTTAGACAGCGGGAGGGAGTGTTGGAGACAGAGAATTCTTAAGACATTAGGAGTGGGAAGTAGTGAAAGAAGAGCCGCCAGAGGAAGGGGTGGGGGCAAGAGTGAAAGGGGGGAGAGGAACAGAAAGAAGGATTGAGAGTGAGAGTGAAAGTCAGAGGGACATGAAGGGTTAGTGTATGTGAGCACGTGACAGCCAGACAGAAGGATAGAGTCAGGAGAAGGATAGCAAGTGATGAAATATTGCAAAATCTGGAATACAAATATTACAGGCACGAGGCTGGAAGAACACAGCAAGTCAAGCAGCATCATGTGCTGGAGGCTCAACTTCCTGATGCTGCCTGGCTTGCTGTGTTCTTTCAGCGTCCTGTCTGTCGATGGTGGGAGAGGGAAGGGCAGAGTGAGGGAGATAGAGTCTAATGGAGGCAGAGGGAAGGAGGACTCGACTGAGAGAGAGGCAAGAGTCAGACAATTGTAGAGGGAGGGAGCGACTGTGTCTGAGAGAGAGAGGCAGGAAGGGAGTCAGACAGGCCGAGAGGTACGGACACAAGTAGAGAGAAAAAGTCAGACAGATGGAGAAAGAGATGGAGAGGGAGTAGGAAGAAAAGAAAGAGAGTGCCAGAGAGCGCGGAGGAAGGAGGGAAGGAGAGAAAGAGGGTGTGAATCGGACAGAGAGTGAGATAGAGGCAAGGGGGATGGAGAAGGAGATTCAGAGGTAGAGTGAATGAGGAGAAACCAATTGGGAGAGAGGGAGAGTCAGCCAGAGCGACAGAATGGGAGGCAAGGAGAGAGAGATTCAGGCAAAGCAAGAGGAAGGGAGCGAGATATCCAATCAGAGGAAGCGAGACAGCGAGGGGGTTAGGCAGAGAGAGATCAAACCAGATAGCGGGAGAGGGATGGAGAAAGAGGAGGAAGGCAGACGAGGGAGAGGCAAAGAGGAAGTGGGGAGAGAGACATCTGTTAGAGGGAAGTAGGGCAAGGGAAGCAGCGGGAGAGCCAGAGAAAGAGAGAGATTTCGACATACAGTGGGTGGTGGGGGAGGAGGCACAGAGAGAAAGTTCGACAAATGTTAGACAGAGGGAGAGGAAGGGTGGGTTAGACAGTCAGACAGAGAGTCAGGCAGAGGGAGACGATGGGGGCAGCGGGAGAGAGTCAGTCAGTACAGGGCGAGCACGCCAGGAAGGGAGAAGAGAGAAGAGGCAGAGAAAGGATAAGTGAGGGATTGATTGAGAGAAAGAGACAGAGAGGCCGGCAATGGTTGGAAAGCAGTGAGAGAAAGTGCGCAAGTCAGACAAAGGGTACGGGAAGGAGGGATCGAGCAAGAGGAAGACAGAGAAAGGGTCAGTGAGAGGGAGAGGGAGGGAGAGAGGTAGGGACAGTCAGAGAGATGTAGACGAGCTTTGTGAGAGGTAAAATCAGAAGACGAGGGATCAAATGACACGAAAAGAGGTAGAGAGAGCAAGAGTCAGATAGAAGGACAGGGAGCTAGGTCGCCAGTGAGATATTTAGGCAGAGGGAAATGGAGAGAGCAGGGCGAGAAAAAGGCAGACAGAAAGGGGGTGTAAGAAAGAGAAATTGACAGACAGAGGAAAATGGCAGGAGAGAAGGGAGAGTCAGAGAGAGGGACAGGGAGGGAGTAAGAGCGAGAGGCAGGCAGGGAGAAGGAGCAAGGTAGTGAGAACGAGAGTCACACAAAAGGAAAGGCCAGGAGAGAAGGAGAGAACCAGAATGATGGAGAGGGAGCTCGACAGCGAGGGAGAGAGACAGAAGCAGAGTCTGGCAGTGGAACAGAAAGGAGGAAACTTGAGGAAGACAGTCAGACAGAGGAAAGGGAGGGAAAGAGCTAGCGCGGTGATGTGTGTGACACAAAGGGAGATGGAGAGACACAGTTGAAGAAAGTGTCAGACAGAGGAAGAGGGAAGGTGTGAGAGAGAGATTCAGAGGAAGCGGAAGGATAGCAGTGAAAGCGAGAGCCAGATAGCGCGGGAAGTAGGGGCGAGCGAGAGACGGCGAGAGATTCAGATAGACGGAAAGGGAGGGAAGGATCAAACAGGAAAGAAAGTCAGACGGGGCAAAGTCACGGAGAGAAGAGACAGAGACAAGGAAGGAGAGTGGGACAGGAAGAGAGAGACAAAGGGAGAGAAAGTGGTAGGTAGACAGCCAGAGAGAGAGAGAGAGGGAGATAAAAAGGATCAATTGTAAGAAACAAGTCGGAGAAGTTGAGAGAGTCAGACAGAGGGAGAGAGAATGGAGAAGAGAGAGAGTGTGTGCCAGACAGAGGGAGAGGAGGGTGGGAGACAGCGAGACAGAAAGAGACAGACAGAGAGAGATGCACCGAGGAAATGTTAGAGAGAGAAAAATCAGACAAAGAAGAGTTAGGAATGGATTGAAAGAAATAGATTCAGACCGACATTGGTCAGAAAAGAGAAAGACTAAGTGCGCGAGTCAGACAAAGAGTATGGGAGGGAGAAATCAAGCAAGAAGAAGAAAGAGTGTCAGAGAGAGGGATCGGATGAGGACGTGGAAGAGGGAGAGAGCGAGTCGGACAGAGTGTGACAAAGGGAACGAAAGTGCGAGAGAGAGGAGGAGGGTGCATTATAAGATACAAAGTCAGAGGACGATGGAGGGAGGATTGGAGGGTGAGGGAAAAGTCATTCACACGGAGATGAACAGACGAAAGTGTGGTGCTAGAAAAGAACAGAAGATCAGGTGGCATCCGAAGAGCTGGTGAATACAGTTTTCTGGCAGCAGGATTGAGGCTTGTGAGCTAGGGGTTTGAGAGACAGATCGGGGGAAGGTAGTGAGAGTACAATAAGTAGGTGGAGGTGGGGTGAGGGTGATAGTTCAGAGATGAGGTTGGAGGGGATAGGTGGGAAAGAAGATAGACACGCAGGAAGGTGAAGAGGGCAGTGTCGAGTTGGAAGGTTGGATCTGGGATAAGGTGGGAGTGTGGAAATGAGGAGACTTGTGAAATCCTCATTAATCCTGTGAGGTTATAGGTTCCCAAGGCGGAAAAGGAGTCTTTCTTCCTTCTTGCATTGGATGGTTAGTGTTTGGCAATGAAAGAGTCGTAGGACGTGCATGACCTTGGGCGAGTGGTCGGGGTACATAAAGTGTTCGATTTGGGGCTGCGGAGATACTTTGTGCATGTGTAACAGACATTTTCCCTGAAGCGTTCTGCAAGTACATGTCCTGTCTCTCCAATGCAGAGACGACTGCATGAGGAACAACAGATAAGTACATCGCACGTGTGTAATTGCAGGTAAATCCCTGACATTTGTGGATGGCACCTTTAGCGTCTTGGATGGAAGTTAGGGGGAAAGTGTGGGCGCAGGCTGTTCAATTCTCGCAATGGAATGAGAAGGTGCTGGGAGAGGAATGTGGGTTTGTCCGAGGAGCGTGGAACTGAAAAAGAGTCTCAGAGGGAATGGTCTTTACGGAATGCAGAAGAGACGGGGAGGGAAATATATCTTTGGAGGGGTGTGGTAGAGGCCAGCTGTGTAGGAAGTTGATGGGATGTGCTGGAGGGGATAGGCAATCACGCATGAAGGGAAGTCCCAGTCTTTGGTCTATGGTGGAATTTGTCCTCCTGGGAGCTGATGCGGTGGAGGCAGAGGAATTGGGAAAAAGGGATAGCGTTTTTACAGGAAGCAGGGTGGGAGATGGTGCAGTCCAGCTAGCAGTGGGATTCGATGGTTTTGTACAAGATCTCAATGTTGAGTCATTCACCGTAGCGCATTTTCTTGATACCCACTGACTTCCAAAGCTATCTGGACGATACCTCCACACACCTTGCCACCAATAAAAAACTCTATCCCTTCTTGTCAATCCCTCTGCGTTCGCCGCATCTGCTCCCAGGAGGACCGAATTCCGCCATAGAATATACCAGATGGCCTCCTAATTGAAAGGTCGATGCATTGAGTAAAGGAATTGAGATGTTGCTTTACAATTGTGCATGTCATTCCTGAGCCTGCAGGTGGAGTATTGTGTACAATCTTGGACCATGTTACAGGAATGAAAGGACGAAACGGAAAAGAAAACAAAATATTTACGAGGATGGTACCAGTATTAATCGGCTTGAGTTAGTGGAACTTAGGAGAACGATTGATGACCTTAGTAACGTGCATACAATCATGAGGGGCATGGATGGGATGAATGCATATCGTCTTTTTCGAAAGGGTGGATAATCGAAAACCAGAGGGCTCAGTCTGAAGATGAGGCTGTAAAAATTATAAAAGAACCTGAGGGGCAACGTCTTCATGGAGAGAGTGATGTGCATAACAAATGGGCTGCCAGACTAAATGATTGAAATAGATTTAATAGCACTTTTTTCAAATAATAACTAGTGACGTGAAATGGAAAGGTTTAAGTGCACACAGTGGTCAGCCTGGGCTAGTTTCGCCAAAGGACGTGTTTCTATACGGTGTTATGGAATAACGCTATTACTCTATGATTCTATGCAATAGATACTGAGCAATCAATTTGCAAGCGTAAAAGAACATCAAAAAGTTGCGAGTAGACGTTAATTCATTAATGTAAGATGGGCAACGTATAAATATCAATCCTGTCATCAAAACAGCTCAGAGGTTTAGGAGAATGATACAGGAGGAGTATTTTTAAATTGACGAACAAAACATAATATTGTTACGCATCATAGAATCATAGAATTCCAGCAGTGTGGAAAGAGGTCATTTGTCCCAGCAAGTTCAAACTGATCCTCCGAAGAGCAACCCAATTAGGCACATTCCTTACCATAGACCTCTACACTTACCCCTGACTAAACCACCTAACAGACATATCATTAGCGTTATGGCCAAATTAGCATGACCATTTCTCCCAAACGGTGCATCTGGTTGGTGGGATAAAACCGGAACCTACACAGTCACGGGGAAAACGTGAAAACTCCACATACACAGTCGCCCAACACGGAATCAAACCCAGGTTCCTGGCGCTGTGAGGTAACAGTTATTATGTTGTCCTTATACTTTTTTAAAAGAGATGTCGTACAGGCAGATTTGACGAAATGTCTTAGATGAGGCGAGATTAACAACGGCAAGGAGCGTGAACAGTGGTTTCAACCCGTTTTACTTTTTGAAGTCTGGTTTACTTGTTGCTGGGAAACTGCTGGTGGTAGGGGCAGAAGCCGCTACAGTGCAAAATGGTTCCTGTTTAAGGCGATGATTCTTGAATGTTTTTTCTTTCTCTGAATGCCCTCTTGTCTGTTGGAAGTTTTGCTTGAATTTACCTTTTGTCAGGAAGTGAACTCTTAACATACTAAGGTATTGGAGCAGCTCTTTCGTTAAATGTTAAATCGAGTTCATTACATTTTCAAATAGGTAAGTTATTCAAAGTTTGTGAGAAGATTTGTAGCTCGGGTGCTCGTTGCTGTGGTTCTGTTCGCCGAGCTGGAAGCTGGGTCCATTCCTGATTAGTGGTTTTTGAAATTAACGACTTTTGGCGCGCAATTTCTTGTCTGTATCTGTGAAGTCGGTTGTGAGCGTCTGTAATCATTGCCTGGATCAACCTGAATCCGTTCTGTCTGGCTGTGTCTCTGGCTTGTGGGTTGTTGAAGGGTGGTCTGTATCTGACACTTGGTGGAAGGATTCGATTCTTTCGGCATTCATGCAGGAACCGGAGTTGTTCGTATGTGGCGCTTAGGCCGTTAGCGCAGGATTCCCATTTCCTGGCTTGTCGTAGCGTCTCTCGCCCGTAGGTGTTCAAAGTATGTGAGAAGATTTGTAGCTCGGGTGCTCGTTGCTGTGGTTCTGTTCGCCGAGCTGGAAGTTTTTGTTGCAAACGTTTCATCCCCTGTCGAGGTGACATCCTCAGTGTTTGGGAGCCTCCTGTGAAGCGCTTCTGTGGTGTTTCGTCCGGCATTTATAGTGGCCTGTCCCTGCCGCTTCTGGTTGTTAGTTTCAGCTGTCCGCTGTCGTGGCCGGGAAATTGGGTCCAGGTCGATGTGTTTGTTGATGGAGTTTGTGGATGTGTGCCATGCTTCTAGGAATTCCCTGGCTGTTCGACACGACCAGCTATCCTTAGTAGCCACACACGCAGATGACAAGCAACATGAATTTGACTGGGACAACACTACCATTATAGGGCAATCCAAACAAAGAACAGCCAGGGAATTCCTAGAATCATGGCACTAATCCACAAACTCCATCAACAAACACATCGACCTGGACCCAATATGCCGGCCACTACAGTGGACAGCTGAAACTGACAACCGGAACAGGGACAGGCCACTATAAATGCCGGAGGAAATACCACAGAAGCGCTTCATAGGAGGCTCCCAAGCACTGAGGATGTCACCTAGACAGGGGACAAAATGTTTGCAACAAAAACTTCCAGCTCGGCGAACAGAACCACAGCTGATTAACAATGCTTATCAACAATTCATTAGTCATTTTTTGTTTGGTGGAATTCGTCATTTCATGACATGTCTGCAGCGTGAAATCTACATGAACCTTATCAAAAAAAATCTGGTCGTTGTGCAGATCATATAGCAGGAAGTCATGGCCGATTACGAATCCGAGATGTTATTAATGTCGTACAGTCTTTGATTATCCCCGGAGGAGGTTGACAAATGCGATAATGTCATATTTAGTAAGTTGTCATGCACCTTTGGAGTATGGTTGGACTGACTATATTGAGCTGAGGAACCCATGAATTGTGAAGCTATGAGTGAGAGTATTAACCTGCATCAGCCAGAATGTTCATGACTTATTCCTGCTTTGTCAGTTCTGACATTTCCTGCTGGCTGCCAATTATTGCAGATGTCTTTGGATAGTTCGATGTCGTAGTTATTCAATAGCTTATTTCAGGTCACGCCGGGATGGTTACTCATTTCATGATCTCGCTCATTCGTACAAGGTCCGAAGGGAACAGGATGTTTCCTTTTTACAGCGATGTCTCCTGAAACGAAACATCGTTGAGAGGATGATAAGACTGTATAAGTCACATGATGTTTTGATGAGAACTTCCAAAATGTTAGTGATGGGAAACAATTGGACCGAATGTACTTGTTGCTTTCATTGTCAGGTAATTGTCAGCGTTGCGTGCTGATGCAGATTTCAACATGATGAAAGTCAACGTGAGGCATGAATTTAGACAGTGGGATACATTCGAGTTCATGATGTCAAGGACGATGACCATTGGAAGATTGACCTCGTCTATAGTTCCAGCATCAGATGGCGTGCCTGTATTATGCGTAAAACACGGACTTGTTTTAATGACTGGGTGGGTTGACTGTGGTGTCTTAGTTGACAGCCACATAACTGTTGAAAATTTCCAATCTCTTTACAGGAATTCATTTGTCACAGCTTCGTATCAGTTGGATGTGTGGATTGCTTAATCTCCGTTTCTTTTTGAATGCTTTGTGCCAGTTAAGAACATTCACTGTAAGGTGAGCCACTGCAGTTAGGAGGATACTCTTGAGTTGGAAGGCATGCACCTGGTTGGAGAGCCCCTTTTTTTGGATTGTGTGACACAATGTATGGTAAATCGTGGGACTGGGAATTCAACTGTCATTGTCATATGCTGGGTGCATTTTTGTTATTTTCCATGAGTCAAATAGCCTTAATGCTTCCAATAAATGTTTTCTGGAATTGGAGATTCTTGTTTTTTTTTTATTATTTGCTCAAGCTGCTGCATGCGGTGGAGATATTGAATATTTTGATGTCATTGAATTAAATTCAGATGTAACATTGAATGCCGGTTTTTGTGTGCGCGTTTGTAGAATGGTTGTGTTTAGCAGTTGCCATTGTCTTGAATAGTTGTCGTAATTGCTGGCTCGATGGATCAATTGCTGAAATAAACAGACCTGGATAGGCTTGGAATAAGCTTTGTGTTAGACTTTCAAATTAATTCCAACCGTTCATGCGACCTTTGATGTTAGACTGGTTGTGAATATATTCATGTCAAGAAGAAGGTTTAAGTGGGCTTTGTCAGCCTGAGATAATGCCAAATTACGATATTAAAATTCTATCAGAAGTCATCTATTAAACAATATCTTTTGGGAGACAGAGTGTAAAATTCAGGCTCATTAAGCTCTCTGCCTGATTACCTTACGGCTTGACATTTTATTGTTAAAAGACGAAAGTTTTCCTCATTCGCCTGTTGTTGTCTTTGCATAGTGTTCTTTCGGTTTACAGAGAAGAAATAACACAGAATGGCGTTACACACATTCTCCGCAGAAAACCTAATCATAGAATATCGTTATACACGTTTTACAGAGAAAAAAACACCAAAGAATGTTCCATGGCTTCGAGCCAAGCTACAGGCCTCAGCAGGAGAAGTTGGACCAAGTGTCGAACATACACTAGTAACATTGACATGTTACCCGAAATGCCCGACTTTAGTTCCCACTTTCGTTCAGAAGCAACGGTGGCCGTAGTCACTATACCCACTTGCAACCAAAGCTCAAGTGAGTCCGTATCACCCTGTGTGGGGTGCCAGACAATAGCATCACAATGGAAAGTGCCTTTTCATAAACAGAGTAATGAATATTTTACAACATAGATTCAAAAGTCCCACAAAGACAAAACATGTAACTACAACAGCAATGAGAACAATCATTGCATGTAGAATACAAGACGACCAATCCATCCAGCCAGGTGGCTTATAGTCTTGGAATTACCTCCCTTCCTCCCTAATCTTGTCTGCCTTTCGCTCTATGTAGTACGGCAGATTAGAAGCATTATCTGAGGCGTCAGCGATGTAAGTGCAACATTCGGAGCCAATAGCAGCGCAGCTAACACGCTGTGCCCAAATCAGATATTCGTGCGCTATATGCTCCTGCAAAGCGACAGGAGTTTCAGTTATGTTTTCACCAAAGCACAGCAGTAAAAATCAGTTTCTCTTTGTATTATGTGTTATGTTTTATTGTTAAATTACAGCTTTGTATCCTCCTAAGAAACATTGAGCCACTTGTAAAGTGAGGGTGCATGTCTCAGGCACGTTTTTCTGTGCAAAAATATTTTCTAAACATTCATAAGTGTTCCTTACTTCTGAGTTAACAATCTATTTTGCACACTTACATGGGTATCGCAAAATGGTCAGACATTCTTGACTGCTGTATGATTTTATCCAGCGATTTATGAGATTTTAAATATCTCTCCAAGAATAGTTACGATGCCTGGGGTAGTGGCTGGATCAATAAGTTCAGCAAGGAAAGGCAAGGACAAGAACATCATGAAGAGAAAGCGTTCAGTTCCGTGGTCCCATCTCAGCTTCTTTTTCACGAAAATGCTTGACAACTTCAATTGCCATTTCAATCCATTCCCAGTTGTTGTTTCTTCTTTCTCCAGATTTACACATATATACTTTAAACGCAATTTATGGCTCATTCTCAGCATTTGATATGGTCCAAAACAAATGTTCACCGAATTCAAAGTTATGTTTTGAGAACACTCATTGGAATTTCTCTTTTCATACGTTTCAACATGTTCGGTCAACAGAATTCCATTAATCATCACTCCGCGCCCAATGGCTACCAGGCAAATTGCCAGGGCAAAAACAAACAAAACCATTCCGACACTCACTGAATGGAAATTTGCAATGGTCCAAAGGCTAAACTTCCCACGTGAAACAACCCGTGCTCCTAGTCCATGCGCAGCAACTACAAAGGACGTCCGCAAGCTCGGAGAGGAGTGAGTCTGAAAAGAAACAAGAGCATGAGGATCGTAACTCCGTACCCAAATATTTCGTCTGTTGGGACCAGTTTGTTTTCAGACTCCCTTCCCTAGAATGACAGCACAAGCGTACATATCACTTCTAATGATAACCTCATTGGGACCATTCCGCTCCCACGATATCCAGTTTTACTGGATAGAGTCTTACCAATAACTTTACTGCCCACTGCTGCGAGCTCCTGGCAATCCGTGAATTGACTCAGTTTATCCCGTCATTCGTGTTTGCCCCTAACTATGCAACTCCTTCAGCTGGGTGTCTCCAGATATCTCGTAGTATAGTGACGGATTTGATGGCTTGCAAAAGGACAGCCTCCGATTTCTCCATTTTCATGTTATTGACTGTTCGCAATTTACCCGTATTCAACAGCACAGCAAGGGGGTGTTGAGTATGTAAGTTGACATTCCCTGTCATCACAATTGGTTCACTGACCCTGACAGCTCCTGCACCACAGTCTGACGAAGCTATGCATCTGTACAGGCCATTAATTACAAGTCCGTTAGTCGATAAATCAGACCCAATAGTTCGCTCTTTGTCGCCATGGATCGGGGTTACCACCGCCGATTGCTGTTGCTGCAACAAATGACAAAGTCTTTATTCGCATCTGGTAATCCCAGTGTCGGGGTTGACATTAAATTCACGTTCTGCTTTGTACAAAAGTCCACTTGTTCATATCCCCGGTAAACTGGGCCCGTCTCAGGCTGCACACGTTTCGTTTTATCAGTTCGACCAACTTGGTAAATCAAGGAAAAAAAAGTCTGAAGTCATTAAACGCGCCCAAGACCTTCTCCCACCAATGGGTCGTGGCATTTGTTGTACAGCGGTATTCCCGTCGATAGGCATTTCATTCAGGCCTTGGGATATCACATATTACATATCCCAAGTAAAGAACATTAGTTTTCCCGATCTGAGCTTACTTCGGATTGGTTTTTAACCCTTTGCCCTGCACGTGCTTCAGGGATAAGTGCAACGACATCTGCTGTACTGTTTTGGACTCAGAAGACAGAAGGATGTCATCAGCATATTGGAGTATGTCACCGCCGCAGGACGTATCGATTTCCCTGAGTACTTAATTCACCATTGTCATAATCTGTCAGGACTTCGTTCTCTTTCATTAAACAATTCCCCATAGTAGTTCCTGCATTATCTTTACACACATAAAATATAAAGAAATTATTGATTTATACGAGAGTGGTCTCACTCAGGTCCGCATGTTGTTGTTGCCCATTATTCACGGTCAGATAAGACATAAGATTAGTTGTGACATGTGTAAGGATGTTCTGACCCGACCAATGCAGAAACGTCCATCCTACCCTCCTCATCATGTGTGGTCTTGGCATATGCCGGACGTTCATCCAACGTGTTCTGTGTGGTTGTTGGTTTGCCGTCTTTTCCCCAACGTGTTTCTTCAGAGTGGTCCTTTTGACACAGTATTGACGGACAAGAATGGCTATCACATTGTTCTATTTCAGGACTGACAATCGCTGGTAAATTGACCCATTTTTCCGCAGTTTTGGCAAGATTTTGTTTTTGGCATAGCGTCCACATTGTTGGTAGACGTTATAGAGTCGTTTTCCATACTCTGAGGCGCCGTCCCCTTTCAAGTCTTAATTATTAGTTACTTTAGCCAAAATGGTGGGCGGTTGGCCCAATCCACACTGATTTTCGGTCTAAAGTCTGCTGAAAGGCTCCAGTTGGTCCTCCATTTATGCTCTTGTGACGAATGGTCATGTTCGACACGATTATAATTCCTTTAAAAAATACATAATCGAGTCTGATGCAAACACAAACTACATTTTCGAATCACCACAGATTTCCAAATTGTAGACTTAATTCAAAACATTTCGAGATGTCGGTTTGCAAGGGGAAAAAAATCGAATATTACACAAGACCACGTGCAATCTCCAACGAAGGAAAGTACATTCAAAACAGAGCACAAACAGGTAAAACTTAGTTCAGTATTTGCAGCACCAAACTTTTTCCTGTCTCTTTCTTTAACTCTCTCTCTCTGTCTATCTATCTCTCTGCAGTCTCCTTGTCCTATTTAATTTACACTATATTTCTGTTTTCTGTTTTATCCGATCAGAATTAAATGTGTCAACGTTTGGAAATAACTTCTCAGTTGTTCCTGTCCACTTCACATATTTGTTGACAAAGTTTTGGTTTGGAAGTAGAGATGGAATAAATATATATACGCACGTAACGCGTTCCCTTCTGAGAGTGCGACACATGAGAGAGCTAGCTCCCCATTCATTTCACAACTGTCTCTTTCACACAAACAGTCCTTTAAATCGAATATTACTATTAATAAAGTTGACTAATTCACGCAAAGAATATGATCAAATGTCCAATTTCCCAGAATTCTCACACTCATGAATCTAAAATTATTTTCTCTATTATCAACTTCTTTGTGGTCAAGGTTTTGCCTGAAAGGTCAGTCAATTGATGCACCAGAAGCACCCCAAATTTCTTGGTCCTATCTTTAGTTTATGGTAAGAACCAATTTGGTTGTTGTTTAGGTGCCTGGGATTGATCAGAATCTCCGCTCACCCCCGTAGTATTTCATCAATTTAATGAATGAATGTTGGAGTATCATGATGCCTGTTATATAGAGTGAAGAATTCCCCTATTGCAGGTAGGGGCAATCACACTGCCAGCTGAGTATCACGTCCCAGGTATCCTTTTTC
>NW_025214748.1:46294-50078 GCF_004010195.1 Chiloscyllium plagiosum | reverse complement strand
GCTTTACTGTTCAGAGTGGATATCACAACGAAGGTAAAGGAGAGCATCAGCGAGAATTCGCGCAGTGAGGCATTATGAGCAGAACAGAGAAATAGGAAGGGTACAGTAACAATGCTGGGTTTTTACGACAGGCCTACAACAGTGAGCGTGAGATAGAGTTACAAATATGTAAACAGATTGTGGAAAGATATCGAAGCAACAAGATGGTCGTAATGGGAGAGTTTGATTTTCCCAGCTGGGTTTCAATTAGAGTTAAAGGTTTAGTCTTAGAAGAATTCGTAAGGACCATCCAGGAAGATTTTATCGAACAGTATGTAAATAGATTAACACGGGAAGGGCCATATTGGACATCGTCGGTAGAATTAGCCCAGCCAGTTTTTTTAAGTTACGGTAGGGGAATACTTTGGGCATAATGAATAATTTCCCCAAGGTTTTGGAACACTTATGGACAAATACGAAAGTAGTCCAAAAGGAAGAGTGCTAAATTGTGGGAAGACTAACTATACCAAAATTCGGCAGGAGCTAGGAAAAATGGGTTGTGTGCAGCTGTTTGAAGGTAAATCCACATTAAATATTTGGAAGACTTTAAAATAGACATTGATTGGAATCCAGGACAGATACTTCGCTATGAAAGTGAGATAAAGAAATTGCAAGATTTGGGGTAGTGGATGACAGGTGAAATTGTGACAGCAGCTAAGAGGAAAAATGAAGCATATATGAGGTCTCGGTGAAGGAAAACAGACGAAGCTTCGGAAGCATATCGGGAATTTAGGACTAATCTGCAACGAGGACTGAAGACGGCTAACCAAGGTTACGAAAAATCCCAAAACCTTTTATTCGTGTATAAGGAGCAAGAGGGAAACTAGAGAAAGGGTTGGCACACTCAAGAACAAATGAGCGAAGTTTTCAATGGAGTGAGAGAAAATTGGTGAGATTCTTATTGAGTGCTATGCAACGGTATTCACCGAGGAGAGGGATATGATGGTTGTTGAGCTTAGGAATCGCTGTTTGATTACTCTCGTGTAAGTTGGCATGAGTGGGGAGGATAGGTATTGGGTATTATAAAATACATTAAGTTGGATGATTCCCCAGACCTGCTGGGATCCAGCCCAGGCTACTGAGGGAGGCAAGAGCAAAAATATCTGGGGCCTTCACAGATGTCTTTCCAGCACCCATTAACACAGGTGATATCCCAGAGGGCTGGAGAATTGTTAACATGTTCCCCTTGCTTAAGTGTTGCAAGGATAATTCAGGTAAGTATAGAGTGGTGAGCCTGGTGTCAGTGGTAGGGATGCTGCTGGATAAGATAGTGAGAGATAGAATGTGTTATCATTTGGAAGAAGATCGGATTATCAGTGATAGGCAGCATGTTTTTTTGCAGGGAAGGCCATGTCTTACAAAATTAACAGGATGCTTTGAAGAGGTAACAAAGTTAATTGATGAGGGAAGGTCTGTCGACGTCATATGCATGCATTTCAGTGAGGCGTTTGATTAGGGTCGCTGTAGTAGGACGATGGAGAAATTGACGTTGCATGGAATCCACAGTCGACTGTCTTCCTCGACAGCAGGAGTCAGAGGAGTCGTGGAAGGGAGTTTTTCAAAATGGATAACTGTGGCCAGTGTTGTTCCACTGGGATCCATGCTGAGACCACTTTTGCTTGTGATACGCAAAAATGATCTGGAGAAATGTTCTGGTGATATGATTAGCACGTTTGCAGATGACACTAAGATTGTCAGCAGAGAGCGAAGAGGACTGTCAGAGAACGCAGCAGAATATAGATAGATTGGAGATTTGGCCAGAGAAGTGTGAGAAGGAGTTCAATGTAGGCAAATACGAGGTGATGCATTCTGGAAGATCTAATTCGAGAGCGAACTGCATGATAAATGGAAAAGCCCTGAGAAAAGTTGTTGTTCAGAGGGACTTGGGCTTTCAGGTCCCTTGTACCCTGAAGTTGGCAAAGCAGGTGGATGAAGTGGCCAAGGAGATATATGGCATACTTTGGACGGGGTATTGAGTACAAAAGTTAATGGATCATATTTCAGTTCTTTGGACTTTATTCCGGCCACGTTTTGAATACTGCATACAGTTGTGGTCGCCATATTATCAAACGTTATGGATGCAATGGCAAGGGGCAGAGGAGTTCCACTAGGATATTGTTGGTATGGAGAGCACGAGCGATGAAGACGGGTTGAGTCGATTGGGATTATTTTTATTAGAGAGACAAAAGTTGAGTGGAGTCGAGATTGAAGTCTACGATATCTTGAGAGGGAGAGGCATGGTGGATAGTAAAATGATTTTACACAGAATGGGGAACTCCATTAATCGTGTTCACGAGTTCAAAGTGAGAGGGGAAATGTTTTTAGGAAATATGTGTGGAACGTTCTTTATGCAGAAAGTGGTGGGAACCCGGAATGTATTGCCAGAGGCGGGCACGATGGCGTCATTTAAGATATATCTCGACAGATACATGAATGGGTTGGGGGCAGAGGCATACAAATCCTTGGAAAACAGCTGACAGGTTCTACAGAGGATTTAGATAATCGGAGGTCTGGAGGGTCGAAGGGTCTGCTCCTGTCGTGTAATTTGCCGTATTCTTTATTCTTTGAAGCAGTGCAGAGATTGGGTCACATGCTGTTGCTTGGGGCAGAGAGCAGGAATGGTTTATAAAGACGTTGCTCGGAGAACAGAGGGGGGATAGGTTCACAGGACATTTCCAGCATAACAGTGTGGCGATGGGTCACCGGCTGTTGGACGGACAACAGTATAGCTGTATGTTCGCAAGCCGTTGCTTGCAGAGCAATGTGGGCATGGGACACGGGCCATTGGACGGGCAACAGTGTAGTTATATGTTCGCAGGCTGTTGCTTGGTGAACAGTGATGATATCTTGACAAGCCACTGCTTAGAGAACAGACTGAGGATTGGCTCACAATGTTTGCTCGAGAAATAGAGTCGGCATGAGTTCAAAGGTCATAGCTAGTGGAACAGAGTGATGCGAGATCAGAGTGGGGTTGGGGCCACAGGCTGTTTCTATAAAAACAGAGTGGTGACGGGGTGTTGCGAGGGGAACCATGCGAGGATGGCTTCACGGGCCAGTGCTCGGAGAACAGATTGGGGATTGGTTCATAGGCCATTGCTCGGGAAACAGTCTGAGTATAGTTTTACAGGCTGTTACCAGGAGAACAGGGTTGGAATATACGCATAGTCCATTTCTCAGAAAACCGAGTGGCAATGGGTTCACAGGACGAAGCAAAAAGAGCAGAGTTGTCATTGGTTCAGAGGCAGTTGTGAAGGGAATGCAATGAGGATTGGTTTATAGGCGTTTGCTAGGGGTAGAGTGCCGATAAGGGGTTACAGGCTGTTGTTAGGAGAACAAAGCGGGGATAAATTCACAGGTAGTTGCTGAAAGACCATACAAAGGTTGCGTCACAGGCTTTAGCTAAGGGTACAGTCTGGGGAAAGGGGTACAGGGTGTTGCTGGTGGAACAGGCTTGCGTGGGATACAGAGTGGGCATCGATTCAGAAGACGTTGCTCGTAAAAAAATGTCGATTGATTCACAGGCTGTTGCTATGAGAACTGACTGGGAGTATGTACACACGACGTGGCTCAGAGAATACTGGGCGATGGGTTCACAGGCTTTTGCTTGGTGAAAAGATTAAGAACGGGGTCACACGTCACTGATAAGGAAATTGTGTAAGGATGGGGATGCAGGACGTTTCGAGAGGAATGTTCGGATGGGTCCCCAAAAATTTGCTGGGAGAGCAGCGTTGGAATGGAAGACAGA
>NW_025214748.1:31880-45384 GCF_004010195.1 Chiloscyllium plagiosum | reverse complement strand
ATAAGGGATAGCATTACAGCTGTGCTGAGGGATAATATTCCCAGAAATACATCCAGGGAAGTTATTTGGGTGGAACTGAGAAATAAGAAAGGGATGATCACCTTATTAGGATTGTATTACAGACTCCCCAGTAGTCAAAGGGAAATTGCCAAACAAACTTGTAAGGAGATCTCAGCTATCTGTAAGAATAATAGGGTAGATATTGTAGGGGATTTTAACTTGCCAAACATTGACTGGGACTGCCATAGTGTTAAAGGTTTAGATGGAGAGGAATTTCTTAAGTGCGTACAAGACAATTTTCTGCTTCAGTATGTGGATGTACCTACCAGAGAAGGTGCAAATCTTGACCTACACTTGGAAAATAAGGCAGGGCAGGTGACTGAGGTGTCAGTGGGGGAGCACATTGGGACCACCGACCATAATTGTATTCCTTATATAAAATCGCGATGGAAAAGGATAGACCAGATCTAAAAGTTGAAGTTCTAAATTGGAGAAAGGCCAATTTTGATGGTTTTCGGCAAGAACTTTCGAAAGCTGATCGGAGGCAGATGTTCGCAGATAAAGTGATGGCTGGAAAATGGGAAGCCTTCAGAAATGAGATTACAAGAATCCAGATAAAGTATCATGTCAGGGTGAAAGGGAAGGCTGGTAGGTGTAGGGAACGATGGATGAAGAAAGAAACTGAGAGTTTGGTTAAGAAAAAGAAGGAAGCATATGTCAGGTATCGACAGGATAGATCGAGTGAATTCTTAGAAGAGTATAAAGGAAGGAGGAGTAGACTTAAGAGGGAAATCAGAAGGGCAAAAAGGGGACATGTAATAGCGTTGGCAAATAGGATTAAGGAAAATCCAAAGCCTTTTTACAAATATATTAAGGACAAAAGGTTAACTAGGGAGAGAATACGGCCCCTCAAAGATCAGCAAGGCGGCCTTCGTGTGGATCCACAGAAAATGGGGGAGATACCAAATGAATATTTTGCATCAATATTTAATGTGGAAAAGGATATGGAAGACATAGACTGTAGGGAAATAGATGGTGACATCTTGCAAAACGTCCGGATTACAGAGGAGGAAGTGCTGGGTGTCTTGAAACCGTTAAAGGTGGATGAATCCCCAGGACCTGATCAGGCGTAACTGAGAACTCTGTGGGAAGCTAGAGAAGTGATTGCTGGGCCTCTTGCTGAGATATTTGCATCATTGGTAGTCACAAGTGAGGTACCAGAAGACTGGAGGTTGGGAAACGTTGTCCAACTGTTCAGGAAGGGTGGTAAAGACAAGCCAGGGAATTATAGACCAGTGAGCCTGACGTCAGTGGTGGGCAGGTTGTTGGAGGGAATCCTGAGGGACAGGATGTACATGTATTTGGAAAGGCGAGGACTGTTTAGGGATAGTCAACATGGCTTTGTGCGTGGGAAATCATGTCTCACAAACGTGATTGATTTATTTGAAGAAGTAACAAAGAAGATCGATGAGGGTAGAGCAGTAGATGTGATCTATATGGACTTCAGTGAGGCGTTCGACAAGGTTCCCCATAGGAGACTGATTAACAAGGTAAGATCTCATTGAATAAAAGGAGAACTAGCCATTTGGATACAGAACTGGCTCAAAGGTAGAAGACAGAGGGTGGTGATGGACGGTTGTTTTTCAGACTGGAAGACTTTGACCAGTGAAGTGCCACAAGGATCGGTGATGGGTCCTATACTTATTGCCATTGACACAAATGATTTGGATCCGAATATAAGAGGTACAGTAAGTAAGTTTGTAGATGACACCAAAATTGGAGGTGTGGTGTACAGCGAAGAGATGACAGATTACCTCAGATTACAACAGGATCTGGACCAGATGGGCCATTGGGCTGAGAAGTGGCAGATGGAGTTTAATTCAGATAAATGCAAGGTGCTGCGTTTTGTGAAAGCAAATCTTAGCAGGACTTATACACTTAATGGTAAGGTCCTAGGGGGACGAGAGGGCGTAGTTTTAGGTTGAGAGGGGAAAAATATAAAAGAGACCAAAGAGTGGTACATGTATGGACTGAGCTGCCAGAGGAAGTGGTAGAGGCTGGTACAATTGCGACATTTAAGAGGCATTTGGATGGGTATATGAATAGGAAGGGTTTAGAACGATATGGGCCGGGTGCTGGCAGGTGAGACTAGATTGGGTAGGCATATCTGGTCGGCTGGACAGATTGGACCGAAAGGTCTGTTTCCGTGCTGTAAATTTCTATGACTCTATGAGTGAAATCACCATCCACTGCCATAGGAACTATGTGGCAATGTGATTACAGGCCATTGCGAAGAGAAGAGAATCGGAGTGCGTTAAAATATTATGCTATGGAACAAGACTGGAGATTGGTTCAACGGCTATGGCTGGGGAAACAGACTGGAGATGGATTCACCGGATGTTGCTTGGGTAGCAGAAGTGCGATGGGTTCGCAGGCATTTGTGAGGAGCACAGAGGGGAATGTTTTCAATGGACGTTTGATGAAAAAAAGTGGGGATGTGTTTCAATACTGTTGCAAGGGTATCAGAGTATGGATGAGCTTAAAGCCCGCTACAAGATAAACATTATAGGAAAGGGTTCACAGGTATCTGTTCGCAGCACAGATTGAAGATGGCCTCAGAGACCGGTGCTGGATAATGGAGTGTGGATGAGTTCACAGCCGTTGCTAGCTGAACTGAGTAGCATTGGGTTCACAGGCAATTGTTGGGAGTACAGTTTGCGAATTGTTTCTCAGGACGTTAGCTGGAGAACAGAGATGTCATGAGTTCACAGGCCATTGCGAACGTAACACTGAGGGGACGGTGTCTCAGTCTATGGTTAGTAAACTGTTTATGGATTCAACTGCAGTCGCTCGGGAAACACGCTCGGTTTGCATTCACAGGCCGTTGTTCGGAGAAAAGTGTGTAAACGGGCTCACCCTTTTTTTATAGTAGAAAAGTGTCGGGATTGGTTCACAGGCCGTTGCCAGTGGAACAGAGTGGGGATCGGTTCACAGGCAGTTGCTACGGGTACAGAGTGGGAATTGGTCCACAGGCTGTCACTTGGGAAACACTTTAGGATTGACAGGCTGTTGTTGGGGAAACTGTGGGAGTTGGCTCACTGGCTGTCGTTAGGAGAACAGAATGGAGATGGGTTCAAAGGCCCTTGCTGGGTGAACAGAGTGAGAATGCATTGTCAGGACGTCACCAGCGTAACGTAATGTGAACGGTTTTAAACGGGGTTGCTATGGGTAAAGAGTAGGAATGAGTTCTGATGCCGTTGCTGGGAGAACAGAGTGGGAATGGTTTCGCAGGTTGTTGCTCAGAGAACACATTTGGCACGTGATCACATGTATTTCCTTGGTGAACAGATTGGGGATGGTGTCACAAGCCATTACTAGCCCAGCACAATAAGGATGGTTTCACAGGACTTTGCTGGGAGAGCAGAGTCCGGATGGGGACACAGCAATTGCTTGGAGAACAGAGTACAGATCGTTTTTCAGGTCGTTGTCAGGGAAAGATATTGGGAACTGTTTCACAGGCTGTTGCCAGGAAAACAGGGTGATGATTGTATCAAAGGCTGTTCCGTGGGGAAGAGAATAATGATTGGTTCACAGGCTTTGGCTCGAAGAGCAGCGTGAGGATGGTTTCAGGGAATGTTGCAAAGGAAACATAACTGGGATATGTTCACAGAACGTTGCCAGGACAATGCTGTATTGATCGGTTGAAGAAGAGAATGGTAATGGGTTCACAGGCCCTTACTTTGACAAAAGAAGAGAAATGGGGTCCCAGGCATCTACGAGGGGAATAGTGTGCATGTGGGTTTACAGGTCGTTTTTAGAAGTACTGAGTAGGGAGGGAGTGACAGGTTAGGAGAACAGAGAGTTTATGGAATCACAGGACGTTGCTAAGCGAGCAGAGTTGGGATGAGTACGGGACGTTGCTGGGAGAAAAGAGTGGGGATGATATCAAACGCCATCACCTGGTGAAAGATTTGGGCATAGGTTTGTAGGCTGTGGCGAGGGGAACAGATTTGGTATAGGATCACAAGAGATTTCCGAGAGAACAGTGCATGAATGAGCTAAACAGGCCGTTATCGGCGAACAGAGTTGGTAAGGAGTCATGGCTTGTTGCAAGGGAAGCAGCGTGGGGATAGCGTCAAATGCTGTTGATGAGGGAACAGAGCGGGCATGTGTCCAAAGGACGTTGCGAGGAGAAGAGAGTGGAAATGGGGGCAAAGGGCGTTACTGTGGGAACAAGTGGGGAGTATTTCAGTGACCATTTCTCGGGAAATAGATTGGGAATGGTTTGATAAGCAGTTGTTCGGAGAAAAGAGTTGGGATGAGCTCACAGACTGTGGGAAGGAGAACAGAGGAGGGAGATGTCACAGATCATTGCTGGGTGAACATAATGTGGATTGGCTAACAGGCCAATGATTGGAAGACACAGTTGGAGTGGGGTCACAGGATGTGGCTAGGGAAACAGGGTGGATGGGGTCACAGACTGTTGCCAAGCGAACGGAGGGTGAAGCGTTCAGAGGCCGTTGGAAGCAGCACAGAACGGAAACGGTATTGCAGGACGTTATCATGGGAACAGTGTGGTGATTGGTTCAGAAGCCGTTTCTAGAAAACAGGGAGGATGGGTTAGCAGGTGGTTGATACAGGACGAGAGTTGGGTTGGGCTCCCAGGCCGTTGCCAGGGAAGCAGCTTGAGTGTATGTTGAGATGCTGTTGCTAATGAGCAGAGTAGGAGCGGATTCAAAGGATTCACCAACACATTCCACCGGAACCACTTATAAATACGGACACAATCCGGGGAGTCCCTTGTAAATTTCGACTCAATGCATGCGATCCACCTGTGAATATCAATACATTTCTTGGAACACCGAATTAAATATTGAGTCTCCCCAGGACATCCAGAAATACCGACACATTACCCAGGCTCTCCCTGTGACAACTGAGATCTCCCGGGCGCACTTGCAACGACCAACACATTCCTCGTGAACCCCCCAACCAAATGCTGACGCAGATTCCAAAATTCTGGTAAATGCTGGCACACTCCATGGGATACCATGCAAATGCTAACACTCTCCTTGGGACCCCCATGTAAATATGCACACACTGCATAGGGCATCCGCTGTAAATACCATCACACATCCCAGGACTCACATGTAAATGAGGACAGGCTCCCTGGGAACACCCCTGTAAATACCAATACACTCCTTGACACGCAGCCTGCAAATACAGACACACTCCGTCGGGCCACCCTCTAAACAACAACACAGTCCCCAAGACACCTTGCAAATGTTGACATACTCCCTGTGGCCCTCTAGAAATACCGACCCTCTGCCCCGTACCCCACATACGAAAATACCGACACACATCTCTGGGGCAACGCCACATCTACCGACACACTCACCAGCACTCTCTGCAAGTACTGACAAGATAGAACCTAGAACAGAGAACAATGCAGTGCAGTACAGGCCCTTCGGCCCTCGATGTTGTGGCGACCTTCGAACTGCTCTCATCTCGTCCTCCTTCACTAACCCATCATCGTCCATGTGCTTATCCAATGAGTGTTTCAATCTCCCTGATGTGGCTAAGTTATTTACATTGGCAGACATGTAAGCCAAGCTGACAACTCTCTCAGAAAATTCCTGCCTCTGACATCTGTCTTAAATCTATCAACCCTCAATTTGTACTTATGTCCCCTCGTACAAGCTGACGTCATCATCCTAAGCAAAAGACTTCCACTGTTCCGAATTTTCATACTCTGATCATCTTTTATGTTTCTATCAAATTCACTCTTAGCCTTCATCTTTCCAATGATAACAGATCCAAGTCTCTCAAGCTTTCCTCATAAGACCTTCCTTCCAGACCAGGCAACATCCTGGTAAATCTGCTCTTCACCTTTTCCATTCCTTCCACATCCTTCCCGAAATATGGGGACCAGAATTGTGCTCAGTATTCCAGGTGTGGCCGCACGAGTGTTTTGTATATTTGCAGCATTTTATTGTGGCTCTGGAACTCAATCTTGCTACCAATGAAATCTAACACACCGACTGCCTTCTCAACAGCACTAAACACCTGGGTGGCAACTTTCAGGGATCTATGTACATGGACACCAAGATCCCTCTGCACACCCACATTACCAATAATGTTTCCATATACCCCGTAGTCAGCCTTCCTGTTATTCTTCCCAAAGAGCATCACCTCACATTTAGCTGGATTGAACGTCATTTTCCACCTTTCACCCAATTCTGCAGTTTATCCAAGTCCCCCGCAACCTGTAACATGTGATACTCCACCAGTAACCAGCCTCCAGGCTGAATATTTTCCATCAATCACCACTCGCTGCTTGTTTTCAGAAAGCCAGATTCTAATCGAAACTGTTAAATCACTTTCAATCCCATGCTTGTGCATATTTTCCAACAGCCTACCATGTGGAATATTATCAAAGGCCTTACTGAAGTCTATATATACCACGTCAACTGCCCTACCCTCATCTGCATGCTTGGTTACCATCTGAAAAAAATCTCAGTGAGGTTTGTGAGACACGACCTGCCCTTGACAAAACCATGTTAACTATCTGATATAAAATTGTTGTTTGCAAGATGACGATAAATCTTATTTCTTATACACCTTTCCAAAACCTTCCCTACATCAGAAGTAAGGCTCACTGGTCTCTAATTACCTGGGGCATCTCTACTGCCCTTCTTTGGCAATGGCACAACATTTTCAATCCTCCAATCATCTAGTACTAAACGTGGAGACAACGACAACTCTAATATCAAAGCCAATGGCTCTGCTATCTCGTCTCTAGCTTCCTAGAGAATCCTCAGATAAATCCCATCTGGCCCAGGGATTTGACTACTTTCACTCCTTCTAGAATTGATAACACAAGTTCATAACAAACCTCGATCCTTTCGAGTCTAACATCTCGTACCTCATTCTTCTCCTCTGCAATATTCTCCTTTACCTAAGTGAATCCCGATGAGAAATGTTCGTTTAGCATCTCTCCGATCTCCACAGTGTTCACACTCAACTTCCCACTTCTGTCTCTGACTGGCCCTATTCATATCCTACTCATCCTTTTATTCTTCACATACCTGTAGAAAACTTTAGTGTTCTCATTTATTCTATTTGCTAAAGTCTGCTTGTGTCCTCCCTTAGCTCTTCTTAACTCTCTCTTTAAATCCTTCCTAGGTGACCTATCCTCCATCGCCTCATCTGAACCATCTTGCCTCAACGACACATCATCCTCCCTCTGCTTAACAAGAAATGTATTTTCTGCCATAAACCATGGTTTCCTTACCTTATCACTTCCTCCTTGCCTGACAGGGACATAACTATCAAGGACATGCAATATCTGTTCCTTCAACCAGCTCCACATTTCTGTTGTCTGCATCCCATGCATTTTGCTAACACATGCCATGCGTCCTAATTCTTGCCTTATCGCATTATAATTGCCCTTGCCCCATTGATAACACTAAGCCTGTGGCATGAACGTATCTCTTTCCATCGCTAAACTAAATGCAACTGAATTATGAAATACTCTCTCCAATATGTTCACCTACAACTAAATCAAACATCTGGTCTGGTTTATTACCAAGCACCAGATTTAGAGTGGCCTCCTCTCTTTTTCGGCCCTTCGACATTCTGTGTCAGAAACTCTCCTGGACACATTGGACAATAAACTGAACAATCCGTTATTCTGGAGGGACAGCATTTCCAGTCAATGTTGGGGAAGTTAAAGTCCCCCATAATGACCACTCTTTTCTTTTCACTCCTACCCAGAATAATTTTGCCAATCCTCTCTTCCACCTCCTTGGAACTCTATGGAGGACGATTAAAAATTCCAACAATGTGTCCGTTCCGCTCCTGATTCTAACAGCGTGAACTCCTTGTAACTACTAACACATCATCCCCGTAACTCAAACTGTAAGTAGGGACATTCTTTGCGGTACACTCCCTTTCAATACCGACGCACTCCCTGGGAACCCCTTCTAAATACCGACACACTCCCCGAGATCTCCTGCAAGTGCTGACACACTCCTTGGGGCCCAACATAAATACAACCAAACACCCCGGGATCCACCTGTTAAACAAAAGAAACGCTCTATGGAAAACCGCTGTAAGTACTGAAACACTCCCCAGAAACCTCCTGCAAATACTGACACAGTCCCCTGAACCCCACATTTAAATACAGACACTGTCACCGGGGCCCCCACTGTAATTAGGGGCACAAACTCCCTGGGATGTAACTGTAAGTGCCGACACACTTCCCGGGACCCCTATAAATGCTGACACACTCACTGGTATCCCCTCTGAATATAGACACACCCATTAGTAACCTCCTGTAAATAACAACATAGTCACCGGGACCCCCACTTTTATACAGACAGACTCCCTGGGACCCTCGCTCCCAGCAACACCACCTGAAAATACGGTCACTCTTGCCATGACACCTTGTAATTACTGACATGCACCTGGGACTCTCCCTGCAAGTACGGACCCACATTCTGGGTCCCCCTTTTCAATACTGACAGACTCATCAGGACACACTCTGTAAATACCAACACACTCCCTGGAACTGCCCATCATAAATAACAACACACTCTTTGGGAACCACTTGTAAATGATGACACACTCGCAGAGAGCCCACTGCAAATGCCAACAGACTCACTGGAACCCATCTGTAAATACAGACATACTCCCCAGAACCCTGTAAATACAGACAAACCCAACGCCCCCTAAAAAGTGCTGACATATTCCCTGGGTTCCCCCTGTAATACCGACACACTCCCTGGTACCTCCCCTGTAAGTACAGACACATTCCTGGCACTTTCCAGAAGAAAAACTCACTGACGCATTCCATGGATTCTCCCTGGAATACCCATACACTCTCTGGTACCTGCCCTTTAAATTCAGATACACTCCTCAGGACGCCGTTTGTAAATACTGACACACATCTTGCAAAACGTCTTTGATTACTGACACACTCCTCGTGACCCACTTGTAAATAACGACACATTCATCATGTCCACACCGTAAATGCTAACACGCTTTCTGCATACCAATGTTAGTACTGAGACACTGCCCAGGAGACCTCTCTAAATACTGAAACACTCCCTGAGACTCCCTGTATTTACAGGCAGACTCCCCAGGACACAACCTTTAATTGCGAACCCATTCCCTGGGACGCCCCTGTAACTACTGACACACTTCCGGGGAACACCTTGTAAATATCCACACACTCACCAAGTCCCGCTGAAAATCTCCCTGGGACCCAGCCTGTAAATACGGACACACCCCGTGGGACCACCCACTAAATAACAACACAATCCCTGAGACACCCTGTAAATGATGACACATTCTGTGGGACTCCCTGTAAATACTGACACTCTCCCTGGCACCTCTCTCCAGTAAATACCGGCATACTCTCCGGGACCGTCTGTAAATACTGACACACTCCCTGTGACCCACTTTGTATATACCGACACAACTCCCAGGACCTCCACTTAAGTACCGACGCAATCCCCAGGAACCCCTCTGGTACATACAGCCACACTCCCAGGGAATGTATCCAAATACAGACGCAGTCCACTGGAGCCCCTTGTAACTACCAACGCAATTCCTTTGTTCCCCCTGCAATATTGTCACCCATTCCAGGAGCCCCCACTTTAAATAGAGGCATACTCTGCAAGACACCCTGTCAGTGCTGACACATCCTCTGGACACCCTGTAGTAAATACGGACACACTCCCCTGGAACCTCCCCTGTAAAAACTCCCCCAGATCGACATGAAATACTGAGACACTCCTTGTGACCATCCTGTAAATGCAAACACTCTCCCTGTGACCCCCGCTTAATACCAATACATCTCCCAGAACCCACCTACAAAAACTGATTCACTCCCCCAGATGACCGGTGCAAATGGTGACACACTCCCCAGGACCCCCTGTATCTATTGACACACTCTACGTGACCCTTGCCGTAAATACCAACATAATCACGGAATCTCTGTTGTGAAAGCACACACTACCCCCTGTAATTACCAACACATGCTCCGTGCCCTGGTTGTAAATACTGACAGATTCCCCTTGAACCCCCTGCAATACTGGCGCACCCCGCGGCACCCAGCCCCCAGTAAATGCCAACGCACTCTGCAGAACACCCCGTGTAAATACCGACAGAATCCCTTAGACACCCTTCTAAACACTAATATACTCTGTGTCACCAACATGTAAATAGCAACATTGGGACCCACTTGTGAATACCGACACATTCTCCAGTATCCCCTTTTAAAGGCCAACACATTTGCTGGAAGCCCCCTCCTGTAAATATCGACACACTCCCTGGGATCCACCCTGTAAATATAATGTAATAGACAGTAGATGCAGGACGAGGCCAATCTGCCCTTCCAGCCAGCACCACTATTCATTATGATCATGGCTGATCATCCGAAATCAGTATCCTGTTCCTGCCTTATCCTCATAACCCTTGATTCCACTTGCCTTAAGAGCTCTATTCAACTCTTTCTTGAAAGTATCCAGAGCCTCCACATGCGGGCACACGCCCTAGGAAACCCTTCTAAATAACAACACAACCCTCTAAATTCTAAAACACTTCACCGGAAGCCACTCCTGGTAAATACCGACACACCCCCGGGATCCAACCTGCACACACGGACGCACTCGCCAGGACAGCCTGGAAACAGAGACACACTGCCCAGATCCCTCTTGTAAGTACTGAGACCTCCCCAGAGAGACCCCACTGCAAATGCTAACACACTCGATTGGATCTCTCCTTTAAATAGAGACAACTCCGTAGAACCTCTGCTGTAAATGCAGATACAGTCCCCGGTACACCCCCTGAAATTAACAACACATTCCCTGGTACCCCACACAACGTATATCCTGACACGCAACCGGGACCCCCTGTATATGTTGACACACTCCCAGGATCCCCACTGTAAATACCGACACAGTGCCAGGGACTCCCACTGTAAATACTGGCATAATCTCCAGATCACCCCCCTCTCCAACTAAATACTTACACACAGCCCAAACCCCCGTGTAAATGCTGACATGCTCCTTGGGAATCCTTGTTAGTTCTGACACACTCTGTGGGAGCAGCCTGGAATAATGACACACTTCCCAGAAACCCTTTATAAATGCTGCTACATTCCCAGGGACCCCCACTGTAAAAATTGATATACTCCCCGAAACCTTCCCCGTAATTGTGGACCAATTCCCTGGGACTCCACCAGTAAATACTTGTAACCCTCTGTAAATATCGACACAGTCCTCGAGATCCCACGTTAACGGTGACACACTCCCCAAGGGCCCCTTGTAAATACCAAAACACTCCCTGGGACCTAGTCTGTCAATGCCACTGTCCCTGCCCCCCTCTGCAAACACCAAAACACTCCCAGTGAAGCTCTGTAAATAGCGACACACTCCCCAAGGCCCCACTGTAAATAACGACACACTTACTGAGACCCCTAATTAAATACTGACACTCCCCAGTAGCCCCCTGTACGTACTGACACATTCTCCAGGATCCCACTGTAAATATCTGAGACGGTCAGTAAATACCCAAACACTTCCCGTGACACCCCGTCGGTATAACAGCACAATCACCATGCCTCACCATGCCTGTGCCCCCCCCCCCCCCCAGGTAAATGGAACAAAGAACAAAGAAAATTTACAGCTCAGCAACAGGCTCTTCAGCCGTCCAAGCCTGACCCAATCCAAATCTTGCATATATCTATATCTATTGCCAATTCTTAAGCATGTGTAGTTCTCTGCTCCTCACCTACTAATGCATCTGTCCAAAGGCACCTTAAATGAATCTACCATACCTGCCTCTACTACCTCTGTTGGCAAAGCGTTCCATCTACCACCCTCTTGTGTGTGGCACAGTGGCTCAGTGATCAGCACTGCTGCCTTGTAGCACCAGGGTCCCAGGTGCGATTCCAACCTCAGGCGACTGTCTGTGTGCAGTTTGCACATTGCTCCCGTATCTGCGTGGGTTTGCTCTGGGTGCTACTGTTTCCTCCCACAGTCCAAAGATGTCGACTGCAGGTCAGGTGAATTGGCCATGCTAAATTGCCCGTAGTGTTACGTGCATTAGACAGAGGGATATAGGTTTGGGTGGGTTACTCTTTGGAGGGTTGGTGTGGACTTGTTGGGTCGAAGGGCCTGTTTCTGCACTGTAGGAGATCTAATCTCTGTATAAAGTACTTGCTGTATATATTCACCTAAAACTATTCAGCTCTCACCTTGAACGCATGACCTATCATTATTGAATCCCGCACCCTCGGAAAGAATCTCTATTTACCCTGTCCTCACGTTCATGATTTTGTAGATCTCAATCGGGTTCCCCATCAATCCGTTTTTTCTAATGAAAACAATCTAACCTACTCAACTTATCTTCAGAGCGAGCACCTTCCAGACCAGATAAGAACAATGTAAACTCTCTCTGCACACTCTCCACAGCGTCTAGATCCTTTTGGTAATGTGCCGACCAAAATTATATGCAGTACTGTAAATGCAGCCGAACCAATGTGATGTACAATTTTAACATGATCTGCCAGCTCTTACACTCAATACCCCGTCCGGTGAAGGCAAGCATACCATGTGCATTCTTGACCAGTCTATCCACCTGTGCAGCCATCTCCAGGGTACAATGGACCTTAGCTCCCAGACCTTTCTGATCAGCAACTTTTCCCAAGGCTCTTGCGTTTGCAGTATAGTTTGCTCTGGAATTAGAATTCCTAAAATACATCACCTCACATTTGCTATGTGGAACTCCATCTGCCACTTCTCCGCCCAACTCTCCAATCTATCTATATTCCCTTGTATTCTTTAACGTCCCCTATGCATTTTGCTACTCCACCAATCTTCATGTCAACTGCGAACTTACTGATCAGACCAAAAAAGACCTCTTCCAGATCATTTATATATATTACAAACAACTATGGCTTCAGGACTGAACCCTGTGGAACACCACTGGTCAGCTTTCTCCATTTTGAGAAACTCTCATCAGCTACCATTCTCTGTCTCCTGTTGCTCAAACAGTTCTTTATCCACCTCGCGAGAACATCCTGCACACCATGTGACTTCATTTTCTCCTTTGACTTACCACGGGGAACCTTATCAAACGCCTTACTAAAGTCCATGTATACGACAACTATAGCCCTTGTAATGCCACACTCACTGGACGCTAAACGTAAATACTGACACGCTCCCCGTGTCCCCCACTATAAAAGCCGACGGAATCCCCAAACCACCCCTGAAGATTTTGACACACTTCCTGCCATCTGCCCTATAATTACGACACAATGCACTGGATGTCCACTTTAAATCTTGACACTCTCCTCAGGACCCCTCCTTTCAAATGCTGACACACTCACTGGAACATCCCTGAAAGTTCTGACACACGCCCCGTAAACCCCTAATAAATGCAGACACGTTGCCTGGGAGCACCCCTGCAAATGGCAACACACACCCTGTAAATAACA
>NW_025214748.1:3798-18758 GCF_004010195.1 Chiloscyllium plagiosum | reverse complement strand
CTCATGTTCTCCCACCTCCCACCAAGGCTCATGTTCTCCCACCTCCCACCAAGGCTCATGTTCTCCCACCTCCCACCAAGGCTCATGTTCTCCCACCTCCCACCAAGGCTCATGTTCTCCCACCTCCCACCAAGGCTCATGTTCTCCCACCTCCCACCAAGGCTCATGTTCTCCCACCTCCCACCAAGGCTCATGTTCTCCCACCTCCCACCAAGGCTCATGTTCTCCCACCTCCCACCAAGGCTCATGTTCTCCCACCTCCCACCAAGGCTCATGTTCTCCCACCTCCCACCAAGGCTCATGTTCTCCCACCTCCCACCAAGGCTCATGTTCTCCCACCTCCCACCAAGGCTCATGTTCTCCCACCTCCCACCAAGGCTCTTGTTCTCCCACCCTCACTGAATGCAGCACCTTCTTTCAGTCTCTCCAACCTCACCTCTGTCCCTCTGCCCAACTCTGCCTGGTGTCTGTGCTGCCTATTCACTCACTCAGGACACCTCGCTAACTTTCCCCAAGCTGTACCAGCATTAACAGCTGTAACAACACTTTCCATCTCCCTTAATCCCTCTTGCTAATTTTCACATCCCAGAAGGAACCATCCCACATTAGGAGAGAAAGAGCCAAGAGGCACAGGAGTTTCCCCAAAATTCAGCTCCTCACCCATCACAGGGGAAGGAAACTGACCCTTGCAACGATTAGACAAACCATGAGAGGCTGACTGACCGTGCCCAAGCTCCCGGACTGGGATCTGAGATTCCCCCTGACTCACTGCGCTGGGCACCGTGGCTGACCGTGCCCAAGCTCCCGGACAGGGATCTGAGACTCCCCCTGACTCATTGTGCTGGACACCGTGACTGACCGTGTCCGAGCTCCCGGACGGGGATCTGAGACTCCCCATGACTCACTGTGCTGGGCACCGTGACTGACCGTGTCCAAGCTCCCGGACTGGGATCTGAGATTCCCCCTACTCACTGTGCTGGGCGCCGTGACTGACTGTGGACAATGATATCACGCTTCCTGGTTTTGTGTCTGTGCTAAACACCAAGACAATACAGCAGGCGGGTGAGCCTGGTAACTCTGGCTGAGGAGTAACACTGCTGAGGGCAGGGTAAGGCAAGGCAATAATTCCGTGAGTATTCAAGTCAGCTCAAAGTGAGTGTGTACAAACACGTAGTGAGCAGCCGAGAGGGACAGTCCATGAGCTGGGTGTGTCCCTCTGAGTACAGTGTCCTTGCAGCAACAATGCAGTGAGAGTTGTCAGTGCACCCTGATCTGCAGCATTGAAGTACAGAAGGGTACTGTCAGTGGGTCGGTTATGTGCTGCGATGGCATGGTAAGGCTGGCATGTGACAGATGCCAGCATTGGTGGGTGTGGAGTACATGCAACTTCTATAAGTGCAGTGTCCCCCAAGACGTTAGTGTCGAAAATTGAAAGCCGTAGGAGCGAGGGGCGAGATGGAATCACCAGTTACCAGCTCTAACGTTCATGTCAATTCTCTATATTGAGTTTCCCCGCAGTGGGAGGGAGGATATGAAGCTGCAAGTTGATGAGGAGAGATCAGCAATAATGTGGCTGTTGATCATCAGTAATCATTCAGTGAGCATCTCGCCACTGCTGCGCTCAAATCTTGACTTAAAGAACAGTCCAGCACAGGGACAGGCCCTTCAGCCAAGCAAGCCCACACTGACACATGATACCCTTCGAAAGTTGAAACGAAAGTTTTTGCTTCTGCACATTCTATGTCATTCTATTCGTTGCTGTCTCTTCTCTGTGACAAGATGCCTCTTAAACCTTGCTATATTATCTTCTTCCCCTCTATCGGTGTATTCCAGACACTTTCACATTCTGTCTGGAACAGCAAAAACAAACTTGCTTATCATTACTCCTGAACTTTCTCCCTTTTACCTAAAACCTACAGTCCTGAGTAATTGATATTTCTACTCTGGGAAAAAGCCTCTAACTGTCCTTTTATCTATGCTTCTGATAATTTTGTAAATATCTATCAGGTAGCCCCATAGCCAATGATGCCCAGCTGCACACAAACCATGTTTGTTCAATTTTTCCTTCTGGCTAATACCCTCAAAACCAGGCAACATGCTGGGAAATCTTTCCACAACCTCTCCAACACTTCCACATCGTTCTGCCCGTGTGGCAACCAGTACTGTACACAATATTCCAAATGTGCCCGAACCAAGTTTCTCTACAGCTGCAATGTGACCTGCTAATGTTCATATTGTATGCTCTGATGCATGTCTGCAAGTTTGCCATTAGTTTTCCTGATCACCCTATCCACCCGTGTTACCACTTTTAGGGGAATGTGGAGCTGTACACCCTTTGGATGTTGATGCAATCAGTAGTTTTTCCATCTACTGTATACTTCTCTCCTGCATTAGACCTTCTAAAACGCATCACGTCACAGTTGTCCAGATAAAGTTACATCTGTGTTTTCTCTACCCAAGTCTGCAGGAGACCTACATCCTGCTGTATTCTCTGGCACTTATCCTCACAATCTGCAACTCCACCAATCTATTTACAGATCTCCAGTCACAAAAACACTGTTCCATCACTACTCTGTGACCAAGCAATTCTCTATCCATCTTACTAAATGACCGCTGATCCCATTTCACTTCACCTTCTGTATGAGCCTGCCATAAAGAACCATATCAAAGGTCTTGCTAAGGTGCAAACGGCTAACATCCAACCCTATGCCGTCATCAATGAATTTTGTCACTTCCTCAAGAGATTCAATCAAGTTTGTGAGAGAGGACCTTCCACACACAACGGAGTTGCCTGTCACTAGCAAGTCTATATTAGATACGGATGGAGCTCCATTCATTCAGACAAGCGATTATTCCATCATACTCCTGACTGGAACCTTGGAGAGTAAATTAGATTCCCTACAGTGTGGAAGCAGGCCCTTCGGCACAAACAGTCCACAGCAACCCTCCGAAGAGTAACCCACCCAGACCCATTTCCCTCTGACTAAATCAACTAACACTATGGAAGATTTAGCATGGACAATCCAACTGACCTGCACATCTTTGGACTGTGGGAGGAAGCCCACGCAGACAAGGGGTGAATGTGCAAATTTCGAACAGACAGTAACCCCAGGACCTTGGTGTTGTGAGGCAGCAGTGCAAACCACTGAACCGCCGTGATGCTCTTGATGGTTACTGTAGTGTGGGAACTATGCTGGGCCGTGATGGTGACTATACAGAGCGAGTTATGTCGGGCCGTGACAGTTACTGTACAGTGGGAGGTATGTCGGGCTGTGGTGGTTACTGTACAGTGGGAGGAATGACGCGCCATGAGGGTTACTGTACAGTGGGAGGTATGTCTGGACGTGATGGTTACTGTACAAAAGGAGGTATGTCGGTTTGTGATGGTTACTGTACAGTGGGAGGTATGTCGGCCCGTGATGGTTACTGTACAGAGGGAGGCATATCGGTCCGTGATGGTTACTGTACAGTGGGAGGTATGTCTGGCCGTGATGGTTACGATACAGTGGGAGGTATGACGGGCCGAAGTTGTTTCTGTACAGTGGGAGATATGATGGATACTGTACAGTGGGAGTAATGTCAGGCTGAAATGGTTACTGTACAGTGGGAGGTATGTCTGGCCGTGATGGTTATTGTACAGTGGGAGGTATGTCGGGCCGTGATGGTTACTGTAGAATGGGTGTGATGTCGGGCCGTGATGTTTACTGTACAGTGGGAGGTATGTCTGGCCGTGATGGTAACGGTACAGTAGGAGATATGTCGAGCCGTGATTGTTACTGTACATTGGGAGGTAAGTTGGGCCGTGATGGTTACTTTACAGTGAGAGGTATGTCGGGCCGTGATGGATACTGTATGTTGGGTCGTGACAGTTACTGTACAGTAGGAGGTATGTCAGGCCGTGATGGTTACTGTACAGGGGTGGGGAAGGTTGGGTCGTGACAGTAACTGCACAGTGGGAGGTATATCAGGCCGTGATGTTTACTATACAGTGGGAGGTATATTGGGCCGTGAAAGTTACAGTACAGTGGGAGGTATGTCGAGCCGTGATGGTAACTGTACAGTGGGAGGTATATCGGGCAGTGCTTGTTACGGTACAGTGGGAGGTATGTCGGGCCGTGATTGCTTACTGTACAGTGGGAGGGATGATGGTCCGTGACGGTTTCTGTACAGTGGGAGGTGTGTAGGGGCGTGATGGTTTCTGTACAGTGGGAGGTCTGTCGGGCCGTGATGGTTACTGTACAGTGGGGAGTATGTCGGGCAGTGATCGTTACGGTATAGTGGGAGGTATGTTGGGTCGTGACAGTTACTGTACAGTGGGAGGTATTTCGAGCGGTGATGGTTGCTGCACAGTGGGAGGTATGTCGTCCCTTGATGGTTACTGTACAGTGGGAAGTATGTCGGGCCATGATGGTTACTGTACAGTGGGAGGAATGCCGGGCCGTAATGGATACTGTACAGTGGGAGGGCATGACAGGCCGTGATGGTTACTGTACAGTTGGAGGTATGTCGCGCCGTGATAGATAAATACAGCGTGAGGTGTGTCGGGCTGTGATGGTTACTGCACAGTGGGAGGTATGTCGTGCCGTGATGGTTACTGTACAATAGGAGGAATGTCGGGCCGTGATGGTTACTGTACAGTGGGACGTATGTCGGGCCGTGACGGTTACTGTACAGTGGGAGGTATGTCGGGCCGTGATACTTACTGTACAATAGGGGGAATGTCGGGCCGTGATGGTTACTGTACAGTGGGACGTATGTCGGGCCGTGACGGTTACTGAACAGTGGGAGGTATGTTGGGCCGTGATTGTTACTGTACAGTGGGAGGCATGTCGGGCCGTGATGTTTACTGTACAGTGGGAGGTAAGTCTGGCCGTGATGTTTACTGTACAGTGGGAGGTGTGTCGGGCCGTGTTGGTTACTGTACAGTGGGAGGTATGTCGAGCCGTGATAGTTACAATACAATGGGATGGATGTCGGGCCGTGATTGTTACTGTACAATGGGAGGATTGTGGGGCCGTGATGGTTACTGTACATTAGACGAATGTCGGGCCGTGATAGTTACTGTACAGTGGAAGGATATCGGGCCCTGATAGTTACGGCACAGTTGGTCTGATGTCGGACCGTGATGATTTCTGTACAGTGGGATGTATGTCAGTCCGTGATCGTTAGTGTACAGTGGGAGTTATGTCGGGCAGTGATAGTTACTGTACAGTGGGAGGTATGTCGGGCCGTGATGGTTACTGTACAGAGGGAGGCATATCGCGCCATGATGGTTACTGTACAGTGGGAGGTATGTTTGGCCATGATGGTTACTGTACAGTGAGGGATATGTCGGACCGTGATGGTTACTGTACAGTGGGAGGTATGTCGGGCCGTGATGGTTACTGTACAGTGGGTGAGATGTCGGGCCGAGATGTTTACTGTACAGTGGGAGGTATGTCTGGGTGTGATGGTTACTGAACAGTGGGAGGTATGTCGGGCTCTGACAGTTGCTGTACAGTGGGAGGTAAGTTGGGCCGTGATGGTTAATTTACAGTGAGAGGTATGTCGGGCCGTGATGGATACTGTACCGTGGGAGGTATGTTGGGTCGTGACAGTTACTGTACAGTAGGAGGTATGTCGGGCCGTGATGGTTATTGTACAGTGGGAGGTTTATCTGGCCGTGACAGTTACTGTGCAGTGGCAGGTATGTCGGGCCGTGATGGTTACTTTACAGTGAGAGGTATGTCGGGCCGTGATGGTTACTGTACAGGGGGCGGTATGTTGGGCCGTGACAGTAACTGTACAGTGGGAGATATATCAGACCGTGATGTTTACTGTACAGTGTGAGGTATGTTGGGCCGTGAAAGTTACAGTACAGTGGGAGGTATGTCGTGCCGTGATGGTGACTGCACAATGGGAGGTATGTCGGGCCGTGCTGGTTTCTGTACAGTGGGAGGTCTGTCGGGCCGTGATGGTTTCTGTACAGTGGGGAGTATGTCGGGCAGTGATGGCTACTGTACAGTGGGAGGTATGTCAGGCCGTGATGGTTGCTGTACAGTGGGAGGTATGTTGGGTCGTGACAGTTACTGTACAGTGGGAGGTATTTCGAGTCGTGAAGGTTACTGCACAGTGGGAAGTATGTCGTGCCGTGATGGTTACTGTACAGTGGGAGTTATGTCGGGCCATGATGGTTACTCTACAGTGGGAGGTATGTCGGGCCGTGATGGATACTGTACAGTGGAAGGGCATGTCGGGCCGTGATGGTTATTGTACAGTTGGAGGTATGTCGGGCCGTGATGGTTATTGTACAGTGGGAGTTATGTCGGGCAGTGATATTACTGTTCAGTGGGAGGTATGTCTGGCCGTGACATTTACTGTACAGTGGGAGGTATGTCTGGCCGTGATGGTTACTAGGCAGTGGGAGGTATGTCTGGCCGTGATGGTTACTGTACAGTGGGAGATATGACGGGCCGTGGTTGTTACTGTACAGTGGGATGTATTATGGTTACTGTACTGTGGGAGGTATGTCTGGCCGTGATGGTTACTGTACAGTGGGAGGTATGTCTGGCCATGATGGTTACTGTACAGTGTGGGATATGTCGGGCCGTGAAGGTTACTGTACAGTGGGAGGTATGTCGGGCCGTGATGGTTACTGTACAGCGGGTGTGATGTCGGGCCGTGATGTTTACTGTACAGTGGGAGGTATGTCTGGGTGTGATGGTGACTGTACAGTGGGAGGTATGTCGGGCTATGACAGTTACTGTACAGTGGGAGGTATGTCTGGCCGTGATGGTTACTGTACATTGGGAGGTAAGTTGGGCCGTGATGGTTACTTTACAGTGAGAGGTATGTCGGGCCATGATGGATACTGTACCGTGGGATGTATGTTGGGTCGTGACAGTTACTGTACAGTAGGGGGTATGTCGGGCAGTGATGGTTATTGTACAGTGGGAGGTATGTCGAGCAGTGATAGTTACTGTACAGTGGGAGGTATGTCTGGCCGTGACAGTTACTGTGCAGTGGGAAGTATATCGGGCCGTGATGGTTACTGTACAGAGGGAGGCACATCGCAGCGTGATGGTTACTGTACAGTGGGAGGTATGACAGGCCGTGGTGGTGACTGTACAGTGGGATGGGAGGTATGACAGGCCGTGGTGGTGACTGTACAGTGGGAGGTATTATGGTTACTGTACAGTGGAAGGTATGTCAGGCTGTGATGGTTACTGTACAGTGGAAGGTATGTCTGGCCGTGATGGTTACTGTACAGTGTGAGGTATGTCTGGCCATGATTCCTGTACAGTGGGTGAGATGTCGGGCCGTGATGTTTACTGTACAGTGGGAGGTATGTCTGGGTGTGATGGTGACTGTGCAGTAGGAGGTATGTCGGGCCTTGATTGTTACTGTACATTGGGAGGTAAGTTGGGCCGTGATGGTTACTTTACAGTGAGAGGTATGTCGGGACGTGATGGATACTGTACCGTGGGATGTATGTTGGTTCGTGACAGTTACTGTACAGTAGGAGGTATGTCAAGCCGTTATGGTGACTGTACAGTGGGAGGTACGACGGGCTCTGACAGTTACTGTACAGTGGGAGGTATATCTGGCCGTGATGGTTACTTTACAGTGAGTGGTACGTCGGGCCGTGATTGATACTGTACCGTGGGAGGTATATTGGGCCGTGAAAGACACAGTACAGTGGGAGGTTTGTCGAGCCATGATGGTTACTGTACAGTGGGAGGTATGTCGGGACGAGATGCTTACTGTGCAGTGGGAGGGATGTCGGGCCGTGACGGTTTCTGAACAGTGGGAGGTCTGTCGGGCCGTGAGGGTTACTGTACAGTGGGAAGTAGGTTGGGCCATGATGGTTAGTATTCAGTGGGAAGTTTGTCGGGCCGTGATAGTTATGTACATTGGGAGGTATGTCTGGACGTGATGGTTACTGTACAGTGGGAGATTTGTCGAGCTGTGATGGATATGTACAGTGGGAGGTATGTCGAGCCGTGATGGTTACTGTACAGTGGGAGGTATGTTTGGTCGTGACAGTTACTGTTCAGAGGGAGGTATGTCAGGCCGTGATGGTTACTGTACCGTGTCAGGTATGTTGGGCCGTGACAGTTACTGTAAAGTGGGAGGTATGTCGACCCGTGATGGTTACTGTACATTGGGAGTTATGTCGGGCCGTGACGGTTACTGTACAGTGGGAGGAATATCTGCCCGTGATAGTTACTGTACAGTGGGGGTTATGACGGTTTGTGATGGTTACTGGGCAGTGGGAGGTATGTCGAGCCGTGATAGTTCCTGTACAGTGGGAGGTATGTCTGGCAGTGACAGTTACTGTACAGTGGGAGGTATGTCTGGCGGTGATGGTCACTGTACAGTGGAAGGTATGTCGGGCCGTGATGGTTACTATACAGTGGGAGATATGTCGGCCCGTGATGGTTACTGTACAGTGGGAAGTATGCAGGACCGTGACAGTTACTGTACAGTGGGAGGTATGTCGGGTCGCGATGGTTACTGTACAGAGGGAGGCGTATCAGGCCGTGATGGTTACTGCACAGTGGGGGTTATGTAGGGCGGTGATGGTTACTGTACAGTGGGAGGTATGTCGGGCGGTGATGGTTACTGTACAGTGGGAGGTATGTCGGGCAGTGTTAGTTACTATGCAGTGGAAGGTATGTCGGGCTGTGATGGTCACTGTACAGTGGGTGGTATGTAGGGCGGTGATGGTTATTGTAAATTTGGAGATATGTCCGGCCGTGATGGTTAATGTACAGTGGGAGGTATGTCGGGCAGTGATAGTTACTGTGCAGTGGGAGTTATGTCGGGCCCTGTTAGTTACTGTACAGAGTGAGGCATATCGGGCCGTGATGGTTACTGTACAGTGTGAGGTATGTCTGGCCGTGATGGTTACTGTACAGTGGGAGGTATGACGGGCCATGGTGGTTACTGTACAGTGGGAGATATGATGGTCTCTGTACAGTGGGAGTTATGTCATTCTGTGATGGTTACTGTACAGTGGGAGATATGTCTGGCCGTGATGGTTACTGTACAGTGGGTGTGATGAAGGCCGTGACGTATACTGGACATTGGGAGGTGTGTCTGGGTGTGATGGTTACAGTACAGTGGGAGGCATGTCGGGCTCTGACAGTTACTGTACATTGGGAGGTATGTCTGGCCGTGATGGTTACTGTACAGTGTGAGGTATGTCGAGCCGTGATGGATACTGTACCGTTGGAGGTATGTTGGGTCGTGACAGTTACTGTACAGTAGGAGGTATATCAGGCCGTGATGGTTACTGTACAGGGGGCGGTATGTTTGCCGTGACAGTAACTGTACAGAGGGAGGTATATCAGGCCGTGATGTTTACTATACAGTGTGAGGTATGTTGGGCCGTGAAAGTTACAGTACAGTGGGAGGTATGTCGGGCCGTGACGGTTACTGTACAGTGGGAGGAATATCTGGCCGTGATAGTTACTGTACAGTGGGGCTTATGTCGGTTTGTGATGATTACTGGACAGTGGGAGGTATGTCAGGCCGTGATAGTTACTGTACAGTGGGAGATATGTCTGGCCGTGACAGTTACTGTACAGTAGAAGTTATGTCGGGCCGTGACGGTTACTGTACAGTGGGAGGTATGTCGGGCTGTGGTGGTTACTGTACAGTGGTAGGAATGACGGGCCATGAGGTTTACTGTACAGTGGGAGGTATGTCGGGCCATGATGGTTACTGTAGAGTGGGAGTTATGTTGAGCCATGATGGTTACTCTACAGTGGGAGGTATGTCTGCACGTGGTGGTTACTGTACAGAGGGAGGTATGTCGGTTTGTGATGGTTACTGTATAGTGGGAGGTATGTCGGCCCGTGATGGTTCCTGTACAGTGGGAGGTATGTAGGACCGTGACAGTTACTGTACAGTGGGAGGTATGTCGGGCCGCGATGGTTACTGTACAGTGGGAGGTATGTCGGGCAGTGTTAGCTACTGTGCAGTGGGAGGTATGTCGGGCTGCGATGCTTACGGTACAGTGGGAGGTATGTAGGGCGGTGATGGTTACTGTACAGTGGGAGGTATGTCGGGCAGTGTTAGCTACTGTGCAGTGGGAGGTATGTCGGGCTGTGATGCTTACGGTACAGTGGGAGGTATGTAGGGCGGTGATGGTTACTGTACAGAGGGAGGCGTATCGGGCCGTGATGGTTACTGTACAGTGGGAGGTATGTAGGGCGGTGATGGTTACAGTACAGTTGGAGGTATGTCGGGCCGTGATGGTTATTGTACAGTGGGAGGTATGTCGGGCAGTGTTAGTTACTGTGCAGTGGGAGGTATGTCGAGCCGTGATTGTTACTGTACAACGGGAGGTAAGTTGTGCCGTGATGGTTACTGTCCAGTGGGAGGTATGTCGGACCGTGACAGTTACTGTACAGTGGGAGGTATGTTCGGGCCGCGATGGTTACTATACAGAGGGAGGCCTATCGGGCCGTGATGGTTACTGACAGTTGGAAGTATGTCGGGCCGTGATGGTTATTGTACAGTGCGAGGTATGTCGGGCAGTGTTAGTTACTGTGCAGTGGGAGGTATGTCGGGCTGTGATGGTTACTGTACAGTGGAGGTATGTAGGGCGGTGATGGTTACTGTACAGTTGTAGGTATGTCCGGCCGTGATGGTTATTGTACAGTGGGAGGTATGTCGGGCAGTGATAGTTACTGTGCAGTGGGAGGAATGTCGGGCTGTGATGGTTACTGTACATTGGGAGGTATGTAGGGCGGTGATGGTTACTGTACAGTTGGATGTATGTCGGGCAGTGTTAGCTACTGTGCAGTGGGAGGTATGTCGGGCTGTGATGCTTACGGTACAGTGGGAGGTATGTAGGGCGGTGATGGTTACTGTACAGTTGGAGGTATGTCGGGCCATGATAGTTATTGTACAGTGGGAGCTATGTCGAGCAGTGATAGTTACTGTGCAGTGGGAGGTATGTCGGGCCGTGATGGTTACTGTACAGAGGGAGGCGTATCGGGCCGTGATGGTTACTGTACAGTGGGAGGTATGTCTGGCCGTGATTGTTACTATACAGTGGGAGGTATGACGGGCCGCGGTGGTTACTGTACAGTGGCAGATATGATGGTTACTGTACAGTGGGAGTTATGTCAGGCTGTGGTGGTTACTGTACAGTGGGAGGTATGTCTGGCCGTGATGGTTACTGCACAGTGGGAGGTATGTCTGGCCATGATGTTTACTGTACAGTGAGGGATATGTCGGGCCGTGATGGTTACTGTAGAGTGGGAGGTATGTCGGGCCGTGATGGTTACTGTACAGTGGGTGTGATGTCGGGCCGTTATGTTCTCTGGAGGTATGTCTGGGTGTGATGGTTACTGTACAGTGGGAGGTATGTCGGTCTCTGACAGTTACTGTACATTGGGAGGTATGTCTGGCCGTGATGGTTACTGTACAGTGGGAGGTATGTCGAGCCGTGATTGTTACTGTACAACGGGAGGTAAGTTGTGCCGTGATGGTTACTGTCCAGTGGGAGGTATGTCGAACGGTGACAGTTACTGTACAGTGGGAGGTATGTTCGGGCCGCGATGGTTACCATACACAGGGAGGCGTATCGGGCCGTGATGGTTACTGTACAGTTGGAAGTATGTCGGGCCGTGATGGTTATTGTACAGTGCGAGGTATGTCGGGCAGTGTTAGTTACTGTGCCGTGGGAGGTATGTCGGGCTGTGATGGTTACTGTACAGTGGAGGTATGTAGGGCGGTGATGGTTACTGTACAGTTGTAAGTATGTCCGGCCGTGATGGTTATTGTACAGTGGGAGGTATGTCGGGCAGTGATAGTTACTGTGCAGTGGGAGGTATGTCCGGCCGTGATGGTTACTGTACAGAGGGAGGCATATCGGTCCGTGATGGTTACTGTACAGTGTGAGGTATGTCTGGCCGTTATGGTTAAAGTACAGTGGGAGGTATGACGGGCCGTGGTGGTTACTGTACAGTGTGAGATATGATGGTTACTGCACAATGGGAGTTATGTCATTCTGTGATGGTTACTGTACAGTGGGAGGTATGTCAGGCCGTGATGGTTACTACACAGTGGGAGGGTTGTCTGGCCAGGATGTTTACTGTACTGTGAGGGATATGTCGGGCCGTTATGGTTACTGTACAGTCGGTGTGATGTCGGGCCGTGACGTTTACTGGACAGTGGGAGGTATGTCTGGGTGTGATGGTTACTGTACAGTGGGAGGTATGTCGGTTTCTGACAGTTACTGTACATTGGGAGGTATGTCTGGCCGTGATGGTTACTCTACAGTGGGAGGTATGTCGAGCCGTGATTGTTACTGTACATTGGGAGGTAAGTTGGGCCGTGATGGTTACTTTACAGTGAGAGGTATGTCGGGCCGTGATGGATACTGTACCGTTGGAGGTATGTTGGGTCGTGACAGTTACTGTACAGTAGGAGGTATGTCAGGCCGTGATGGTTACTGTACAGGGGGCGGTATGTTGGGCCGTGACAGTAACTCTACAGTGGGAGGTATATCAGGCCATGATGTTTACTATACAGTGATTGGTATGTCGGGCCGTGAAAGTTACAGTACAGTGGGAGGTATGTCGAGCCGTGATGGTTACTGTACAGTGGGAGGTATGTTGGGCCGTGACGGTTACTGTACAGTGGGCGGGATTTCTGGCCGTGATAGTTACTGTACAGTGGGGGTTATGTCGGTTTCTGATGGTTACTGGACAGCGGGAACTATGTCGAGCCGTGATAGTTACTGTACAGTGGGAGGAATGACGGGCCATGAGGTTTAGTGTACAGTGGGAGGTATGTCGGGTCATGATGGTTACTGTACGGTGGGAGTTATGTTGAGCCGTGATGGTTACTCTACAGTGGGAGGTATGTCTGGACGTGATGGTTACTGTACAGAGGGAGGTATGTCGGTTTGTGATGGTTCCTGTACAGTGGGAGGTATGTCGGCCCGTGATGGTTATTGTACAGTGGGAGGTATGTAGGACCGTGACAGTTACTGTACAGTGGGAGGTATGTAGGGCGGTGATGGTTACTGTACAGAGGGAGGTATATCGGGCCGTGATGGTTACTGTATAGTGTGAGGTATGTCTGGCCGTGATGGTTACTGTACAGTGGGAGTTATGACGGGCCGTGGTGGTTACTTTACAGTGGGAGACATAATGGTTACTGTACAGTGGGAGTTATGTCATTCTGTGATGGTCACAGTACAGTGGGAGGTATGTCTGGCCGTGATGGTTACACTACAGTGGGGAGTATGTCGGGCCGTGATGGTTACTGTATAGTGGGAGGTATGTTGGGTCGTGACAGTTACTGTACAGTGGGAGGTAATTCGAGCCGTGATGGTTACTGCACAGTGGGAGGTATGTCTGGCCGTGATGGTTACTGCACAGTGGGAGGTATGTCTGGCCATGATGTTTACTGTGCAGTGAGGGATATGTCAGGCCGTGATGGTTACTGTACAGTGGGAGTTATGTCGGGCCGTGATGGTTACTGTGCAGTGGGTGTGATGTCGGGCCGTGATGTTTACTGGACAGTGGGAGGTATGTCTGGCTGTGATGGTCACTGTACAGTGGGAGGTATTTCGGGCTCTGACAGTTATTGTTCATTGGGAGGTATGTCGGGCCGTGATGGTTACTTTACAGTGAGAGGTATGTCGGGCCGTGATGGATACTGTACCGTTGGAGATATGTTGGGTCGTGACAGTTACTGTACAGTAGGAGGTATGTCAGGCCGTGATGGTTCCTGTACAGGGGGCGGTATGTTGGGCCGTGACAGTAAATGTACAGTGGGAGGTATATCAGGCCGTGATGTTTACGATACAGTGTGAGGTATGTCGGGCTGTGAAAGTTATAGTACAGTGGGAGGTATGCCGAGCCGTGATGGTTACTGTACAGTGGGAGGTATGTCGGGTGGTGACGGTTACTGTACAGTGGGAGGAATATCTGGTCGTGATAGTTACTGTACAGTGGGGGTTATGTCGGTTTGTGATGGTTACTGGTCAGTGGGAGGTATGTCGAGCCGTGGTAGTTACTGTACATTGGGAGTTATGTTGAGCCGTGATGGTTACTCGACAGTGGGAGGGATGTCTGGACGTGATGGTTACTGAACAGAGGGAGGTATGCCGGTTTGTGATGGTTACTGTACAGTGGGAGGTTTGTCGGCTCGTGATGGTAACTGTACAGTGGGAGGTATGTAGGGCCGTGACAGTTACTGTAGAGTGGGAGGTATGTCGGGCCGCGATGGTTACTGTACAGAGGGAGGCGTATCGGTCCGTGATGGTTACTGTACAGTGGGAGGTATGTAGGGCGGTGATGGTTACTGTACAGTTGGAGGTATGTCGGGCCGTGATGGTTATTGTGCAGTGGGAGGTATGTCGGGCAGTGTTAGTTACTGTGCAGTGGGAGGTATGTCGGGCCGTGATGGTTACTGTACAGTGGGTGTGATGTCGGGCCGTGATGTTTACTGTACAGTGGGAGATATGTCTGGGTGTGATGGTTCCGGAACAGTGAGAGGTTTGTCGGGATCTGACAGTTACGGTACATTGGGAGGTATGTCTGGCCGTGATGGTGACTGTACAGTGGGAGGTATGTCGAACCGTGATTGTTACTGTACATTGGGAGGTATGTTGGGCCGTGATGGCTACTTTACAGTGAGAAGTATGTCACAGTGAGAGGTTTGTCGGGATCTGACAGTTACGGTACATTGGGAGGTATGTCTGGCCGTGATGGTGACTGTACAGTGGGAAGTATGTCGAACCGTGATTGTTACTGTACATTGCGAGGTATGTTGGGCCGTGATGGCTACTTTACAGTGAGAAGTATGTCGGGCCGTAACAGTAACTGTACAGAGGGAGGTATATCAGGCCGTGATGTTTCCTATACAGTGTGACGTATGTTGGGCCGTGAAAGTTACAGTACAGTGGGAGGTATGACGAGCCGTGATGGTTACTGTACAGTGGGAGGTAT
>NW_025214748.1:1477-3526 GCF_004010195.1 Chiloscyllium plagiosum | reverse complement strand
TGTACAGTGGGAGGTATGCCGGGCCGTGGTGGATACTTTACAGTGGGAGGGCAAGTCATCCGTGATGGTTACTGTACAGTTGGAGGTATGTCGGTCCGTAATGGTTATTGTACAGTGGGAGGTATGTCGGGTAGTGATAGTTACTGTACAGTGGGAGATATGTCTGGCCGTGACAATTACTGTGCAGTGGGAGGTTTGTCGGGCCGTGATGGTTACTGTACAGAGGGAGGCATATCGCGCCGTGATGGTTAGTCGACAGTGGGAGGTATGTCTGGCCTTGATGGTTACTGTACAGTGGGAGGTATGTCTGGCCATGATAATTACTGTACAATAGGAGGAATGTCGGGCCGTGATGGTTACTGTACAGTGGGACGTATGCCGGGCCGTGAGGGTTACTGAACAGTGGGAGGTTTGTTGGGCCGTGATTGTTACTGTACAGTGGGAGGTATGTCGGGAAGTGATGTTTCCTGTACAGTGGGAGGTATGTCTGGCCGTGATAGTTACGGTACAGTGGGATGGATGTCGGGCCGTGATGGTTACTGCACAGTGCAGAGTATGTCCGGCCGTGATCGTTATTATACAGTTGGAGATATGTCGGGCTGTGATGGTTACTGTACAGTGGGAGATTTGTCCGGCCGTGATTGTCAATGTATTGTGGCAGGTATGTAGGGCCTTGATGGTTACTGTACATTGCGACGAATGTCGGGCCGTGATAGTTACTGTACAGTGGAACACAGTGGGAGGGATGTCGGACCGTGATGGTTACTGTACAGTGGGAGGTATGTCAGTCCGTGATTGGTAATGTACAGTGGGAAGTGTGTCGGGACGTGATGGTTATTGTACAGTGGGACATATGTCTGGCCGTGATGGTTACTGTACAGTTGGAGGTATGTCGGTCCGTAATGGTTATTGTACAGTGGGAGGTATGTCGGGTAGTGATAGTTACTGTACAGTGGGAGATATGTCTGGCCGTGACAATTACTGTGCAGTGGGAGGTTTGTCGGGCCGTGATGGTTACTGTACAGAGGGAGGCATATCGCGCCGTGATGGTTAGTCGACAGTGGGAGGTATGTGTGGCCGTGATGGTTACTGTACAGTGGGAGGTATGTCTGGCCAGGATGGTTACTGTACAGTGAGGGATATGTCGTGCCGTGATGGTTACTGTACAGTGGGAGGTATGTCGGGCCGTGACGGTTACTGTAGAGTGGGTGAGATGTCGGGCCGTTATGTTTACTGTACAGTGGGAGGTTTGTCTAGGTGTGATGGTTACTGTACAGTGGGAGATATGTCGGGCCGTGATGGTTACTGTACATTGGGAGGTATGTTGGGCCGTGATGGTTACTTTACAGTGAGAGGTATATCGGGCTGTGATGGATACTGTACCGTGGGAGGTATGTTGGGTCGTGACAGTTACTGTACAGTAGGAGGTATGCCGGGCCGTGATGGTTATTGTACAGTGGGAGGTATGTCTGGCCGTGACAGTTACTGTGCAGTGGCAGGTATGTCGTGCCGTGATGGTTACTGTACAGTGGGAGGTATGTCGGGCCGTGATTGCTTCCTGTACAGTGGGAGGGATGTTGGTCCGTGACGGTTTCTGTACAGTGGGAGGTGTGTCGGGGCGTGATGGTTCCTGTACAGTGGGAGGTCTGTCGGGCCGTGATGGTCACTGTACAGTTGTGAGTATGTCGGGCAGTGATGGTTACTGTATAGTGGGAGGTATGTTGGGTCGTGACAGTTACTGTACAGTGGGAGGTGTGTCGGGCTGTGATGGTTACTGCACAGTGGGAGGTATGTCGGGCCATAATGTTTACTGTACAGTGGGAGGTATGCCGGGCCGTGATGGATAATTTACAGTGGGAGGACAAGTCATCCGTGATAGTTAATTTACAGTGTGAGGTGTGTCGGGCTGTGATGGTTACTGCACAGTGGGAGGTATGACGGGCCGTGATGGTTAGTGTACAGTGGGTGAGATGTCCGGCCGTGATGTTTACTGTACAGTGGGAGGTATGACTGGGTGTGATGGTGACTGTACAGTGGGAGGTATGTCGG
>NW_025214748.1:0-1426 GCF_004010195.1 Chiloscyllium plagiosum | reverse complement strand
TTACTGTACAGTGGGAGGTATGACTGGCTGTGATGGTTACTGTACATTGGAAGGTATGTTGAGCTGTGATGGTTACTTTACAGTGAGAGGTATGTCGGGCCGTGATGGATACTGAACCGTGGGAGGTATGTTGGGTCGTGACAGTTACTGTACAGTAGAAGGTATGTCGGGCCGTGATGGTTATTGTACAGTGGGAGATATGTCTGGCAGTGATAGTTACTGTACAGTGGGAGATATGTCGGGCCGTGATGGTTACTTACAGTGGGAGGTATGTCCGGCCGTGATTGTCAATGTATTGTGGCAGGTATGTAGGGCCGTGATGGTTACTGTACATTGGGACGAATGTCGAGCCGTGATAGTTACTGTACAGTGGAAGAATGTCGGGCCGTGATGGTTACTGCACAGTGGGAGGGATGTCGGACCGTGATGGTTCCTGTACAGTGGGAGGTATGTCAGTCCGTGATCGTTAATGTACAGTGGGAAGTGTGTCGGGACGTAATGGTTATTGTACAGTGGGACATATGTCTGGCCGTGATGGTTACTGTACAGTTGGAGGTATGTCGGTCCGTAATGGTTATTGTACAGTGGGAGGTATGTTGGGTAGTGATAGTTACTGTACAGTGGGAGATATGTCTGGCCGTGACAATTACTGTGCAGTGGGAGGTTTGTCGGGCCGTGATGGTTACTGTACAGAGGGAGGCATATCGCGCCGTGATGGTTAGTCGACAGTGGGAGGTATGTCTGGCCTTGATGGTTACTGTACAGTGGGAGGTATGTCTGGCCAGGATGGTTAATGTACAGTGAGGGATATGTCGGGCCGTGATGGTTACTGTACAGTGGGAGGTATGTCGGACCGTGACGGTTACTGTACAGTGGGTGAGATGTCGGGCCGTTATGTTTACTGTACAGTGGGAGGTTTGTCTAGGTGTGATGGTTACTGTACAGTGGGAGGTATGTCGGGCTCTGACAGTTACTGTACAGTGGGAGGTATGTCGGGCCGTGATGGTTACTGTACATTGGGAGGTATGTTGGGCCTTGATGGTTACTTTACAGTGAGAGGTATGTCGGGCTGTGATGGATACTGTACCGTGGGAGGTATGTTGGGTCGTGACAGTTACTGTACAGTAGGAGGTATGTCGGGCCGTGATGGTTATTGTACAGTGGGAGGTTTGTCTGACCGTGACAGTTACTGTGCAGTGGCAGGTATGTCGTGCCGTGATGGTTACTTTACAGTGAGAGGTATGTCGGGCCGTGATGGATACTGTACCGTGGGAGGTATGTTGAGTCGTGAAAGTTCCAGAACAGTGGGAGGTATGTCGAGCCATAATGGTTCCTGTACAGTGGGAGGTATATCGGGCCGTGCTGGTTACTGTACAGTGGGAGGTATGTCGGACCGTGATTGCTTACTGTACAGTGGGAGGGATGT
>NW_025214747.1:45877-50035 GCF_004010195.1 Chiloscyllium plagiosum | reverse complement strand
CCAATCACTTAATATATCTCCATGTGGACTCTCTGTATCTTCACAAATTATTTTTTAACCAATCTGTATCTTCAGCAAATCTGATGCCAAGATACTTGGTCACTTCATCCAAGTCATTAATATAGATCATAAGTTGTTGAACTCAACGGATAAGAAAGGTTTGGAGAGAAATGGGCCAGGACCAAGCAGATGAGACTAGTTTAGTTTGGGATTATGTTTAGTTGGACCAAAGCGTCTGTTTTTGCGCTGTATGACTCTATGATTGATAATCATCATTGAACATAGAACAGTACGGCACAGTACATGCCCTTCAGCCAGCCTTTCATCCTACTAAATGACATAAATAAGATCAGACTAAACTACATACCCTTCATTGTACTTTCTTACATGTGCCTATCTAAGAGTTATTTAAATGTCCTTCATGTATCTGACTTTATCAGCATTGCTTGCAGTACATTCCACGCACCCACCACTCTCTGCATAAAGAACCTACCTCTACCATCCCCCCTGAACCTTCTTCCAATTACCTTCAAATTATGCTCTCTTATGTTAGAAATTTCCACCATGGGAAAAAGTTTAGTTATCCCCTCTATCTATGCATCTCAATATCTTATACACCTCTATCAAGTCGACCTTTCATCCATTTTTGCTTCAGTGAGAAAAGCCCTAGCTCCTTCAACCTTTTTTCATAAGACATGCCCTCCACTCCAGGCATCATCCTGGTTAATCTCCTCTGCACCCTCTCTAATGCTTCTACATCTTTCCTATAATGAGGTGACTAGAACTGAACACAATATTCCAAGTGTGATCTAACCAGGGCTCTATAGAGGTGCAGCATAACCTCGTGGCTCTTAAACTCAACTCCCCTGTTCATGAAAGCCAACATACCATACCCCTTCTTACCAACCCTATCAATCTGGTTGGCAACTTTGAAGGATCTGTGGACGTGGACCCCAAGATCCCTCTGTTACTCTACATTGCAAAGAATTCTGACTTTAACCCTGTATTCTGCATTCAAATGTGACCTTCCAAAGTGAACCACTTCACACTTTTCCAGCTTGAACTCCCTCTGCCATTTATCAGCCCAGCTCAGCATCCTATCAATGTCCTGTTGCGACCTACAACAACCCTCCACACTATAGACAGCTCCTCCGACCTTTGTGTCATTGGCAAGCTTACTAACTCACACTTCAACTTCCTCATCCAAGTCATTTATAAAAATCACAAAAAGCAGAGGTCACAGCACCAATCCCTATGCACACCACGGGTCAATGAGCCTCTGTCTTCTATGGGCCAGCCAATTCTGCATCCAGACAGCCAGATTTCCCTGTATCCCATACCTCCTTACTTTCTGAATGAGACCACCATGGATAACCTTATCAAATGTTTTGCTAAAATCCATGTACACCACATCCACTGCTCTACCCTCATCAACATGTTTTGTTACATCCTCAAAGACTTCAATTACGTTTTTACGGCATTAACTGCCCCTCACAAAGCCAAGCTGACTATCTCTAATCAAACTGTACTTTTCCAAGTAATCATAAATCTTGTCACTCAGAATCCCCTCCAATACTTTGCCCACCACAGAAATAAGACTGACTGGTCTGTAATCTCCAGGATTATCCCTATTCCGTTTCTTGGACAAGGGAATGACATTTTCCCACCCTCCAATCACCTAGCACTACTCCAGCGGACAGTGAGGATGCAAAGATCATTGCTAAAGGCACAGCAATTTGTCTCTCCCTTCCTGTCTAGGGTATATCCTGTCTAGCTCAGGGTTCTACCCTCACGCTTTACAAAAATTTCAGCATATCCTCCTTTCTAACATCAACCTGTTCGAGCATATCAGTGTGTTTCACATTGTCCTCAGAAATGTCAAGGTCCCTCTCAGTAGTGAATACTGAGGCAAAGTACTAAGGACATTGCCTACCTCCTCTGATCCAGGTGCAAGTTCCTCCACTATCCCTAATGGCCCTAACCTCACTCTAACAATCCTCCTGTTTTCCTTACATAAGCGTAGAATGCCTTAGAGTTTTCCTTAATCCTACCTGCGGAAGCTTTTCATGCCCCCTTCTAGCTCTCCTAAATCGATTCTTCAGTTCCTTCCTGGCTACCTTGTAAACATCTAAAGCCCTGTCTGATCCTTGTATCCTCAACCTTAGTAAGCTTCCTTCTTCCTCTTGACGAGATGTTCCACATCAGGCCTGTTGCAGCCTTACCAACCTGACTATGATCTATTTGTCTTCAGTCTGCCATGTATGCACTTGGAATCGTCGCTCCATGTCAGTTATGTTCCCTTTTGTAGAAATCCTACAAAAAAGAGAGAATAAGTAAATCTTCAGAAATACATGCACATCATATAATGTTTCGGACATCAAACAGATGAATTTAACAATATTCATTTATTCCAATTGAATTCCACTATCCTGAAATACCATATTTTATCCAAGATATTCTGCTGGCCAGATATCTGTTTCTGAAGTTTAGATTAGATTAGATTACATTACTGTGTGGAAACAGGCCCTTCGGCCCAACAAGTCCACACTGACCCGCCGAAGCGAAACCCACCCATACCCCTACATTTACCCCTTACCTAACACTAGGGGCAATTTAGCATGGTCAATTCACCTGACCCTGCATATCTTTGGACTGTGGGAGGAAACCAGAGCACCCGGAGGAAACCCACGCAGACACGGGGAGAACGTGCAAACTCCACACAGTCAGTCGCCTGAGGCGGGAATTGAACCCGGGTCTCAGGCGCTGTGAGGCAGCAGTGCTAACCACTGTGCCACCGTGCCGCCCACAAAGTGTAGATAGGAGTTGTAGATTGTGACCTTGTAGAGTTCCCAGGATAGCAGGCTTAGAAGTGAAGATTCCTCCAGGAATTCCAATATGCCTGGAATGCTCTAAAAGTATTAGTTTACTTTGGCTAATTTAGGGGGCTTTGCTGCAGTTAAGCAAATAGTAACTCAGGAAACATTAGACTATTCAATACCTAATCTGACTCCTGAGCAAACTAATCATCTGAGTTCATAAATTACAACAGACTACCACAACTTCTCCATCCAACACACACACACACGAAGAGAAACCCGAGAGTCTGAGTCTACACCTAACCTTTTACCTCTCGGATACAGCATACCTAACACTTCAAGATGGTTTCCATAGCCCCTGAGATCTGACTCCCATCTTCCCCTGCTGCGTTATCCAATATCTCCCATACTCTCCCGGGACCTGACCTGCATTGTCATCCCTAGTCCCAATATCCCCCACATGTACTTGAGACTAAACAAACTCCTGCCACCAGGCCAAGAAGCCTTGCTCCAGAACAAAACACCATCTCACCACTCCATCAGCACCTGACACCTTCTTCCTCGCCATCTTGAAAAATACTTCCCAGCTATCGGATGATGCTCTCCACTTTAGCTGCAGGCACCTGATGTACCTGTCACACTACCTATCTTGTACCCTCCCTGGCACCTGCCAACCTGCTCTGTACATACCTTGCATTCTACTTACTCCCATACGTACCTAGCACTTACCTGCCTTGAAACTCATGGAATAAAGTGAATATAAATCAGTTAATTTCCAAAATAAGACTGAATGTTCTATCTGCAGGGATGATGATCCATAAATCAATTGGGTCTTCCTTCAGTGACAGGATTATCAGTTTTTATACAATCACCAAAGTCGAAACTGTTTTCTCAACACATGCTTGGCATTATTATTTGCAAGTATTGCAGGACCTAAACTGAGGTGCACATTCAGTGAATTAAATAGCTTCCTAATTCTGCATCCCAATATTTAAATTTTCAGATAAAGAATACATGATTTGTTTCACAATATCTCGTGTTTACAGAGTCAGATTATCACAGTGGTTTCTTGGATTGCCATGCCAAATATTCTCAGCGGTGTCATCGGTATCATTCCCTCCATCATATGTACAGAAATGCACTTAGTGCTAACATGCAGAAGATCTGGATGACATTCAGGCTTGGACTGAATATTTGCAAGTAAAATGTGTACTACTCAAGAACAATGAAGTGTACAGCAGATTAACAGTCACTTTGTCCCACCAAGCCTGCGCTCGCACATGATGCCTTTCTAAATTAAAGAACTTGTGCCTCTGTGCTGTCCGTATCCTTCTGTTTCCAT
>NW_025214747.1:34306-43249 GCF_004010195.1 Chiloscyllium plagiosum | reverse complement strand
TATGTGCCTCTCCATCACTTTCCACAACTTTCAATCTGATTCATTTTAACAGTTCTCTTTAACATTCTGACAGTCAGACACATCCTCATGGCAAGTTAAGCCAACAGGAGTGTCCGGGTGCAAACTGAAAGGGTCTGAGTAACTCAGAGATGGGAAGGTGCAGAAAGTCTGTCAATTTACTCTTCGCTATCTCAGGCAGTTTCATCCATCAATCAATTGCATTTTTGTATGATTAATATTCATCTTCACCCACTATGGATATCATTGGCTACCTGCTCCATCTCCTCAGTATCCGCACAAACACTTACATCTACACAGTGACCCAGTGTCTGTTCTGAGAGCAGATATAAACAGGTGTGAAATATTCTTTCAGTTTCATTTTCAGAACTATCAAACTATGAACATGTTTTTCAAAAAAAACCTGTCATTGCCAGAGTCCATTTTGATTTTATGGGAAAATATTTATTAAAAGTTATTGTAAGCAGGGAGAAGGCAATGGAGTAAGGCAACGAATGAAAACAAAATCCAGAGGCAGTCAGCAACAGTTTGAGGAGCAAGTGAGATTGGAATCGAAGAACATCAGTATCAGTTATCAGAGTGTGCAAAAGCAAAATCTGGACACAGGCTGCATTTGTTAGAGCACTGAGTGGATGGAGGACCCAGGAGAAAACTCCATCAGTTATAAGAGTGAGCAAAAAGAGAACCTATAAAGTCAAAGAGATCTACAGCACAGAGAAAGGCCCTTCATTCTATTGTGTTTAGCCAGTCAAATACAACCACCTATTCTAAATCCATTTTCCAGCGCATGGCCCATAGCCTTGTATGATTTAGCATTGCGAGTGCACATCTAAATTCTTTATAAATGTTAAGAACGTAAAAGACCTCTACTGTTCTTCATTCTTAGAAGGATCCACACTCTCAACAAACACTTTATCTCTGCCTTAGAGGACATCAAAGATCGTAAGTATCCCAAACTCTCTCGTACTCACCTCCAGACACAGTCCTCCTCCATCACTCTGGACCCTAAACCCATTGCCGACCTCCTCTTGAATCTGTGTGGTGACACTAATCCATGCGGTTGCTGCAGCTGATCCCATGGATGCCATTGACCACACCAATCCTGTGGATGCCACTGATCATGCTGCTTCCACTGACGCTGCTGACCATGCCAATCCTGATGACCACCCCGATCCTGCTGACCATGCCAATCCTGCTAACCATCCCGATTCCTGCTGACCACCCCGATCCCTGCTGACCACCCCGATCCTACTGACCACCCTGTTCATGCTGACCATGCCAATCCTGCTGACCACACAGATCCTGCAGACCATCCCGATCTTGCTGACCTCACTGATCCTACTAACACGTTCCTACTGAACACACCGATCCTGCTGACCATCCCGATCCTGCTGACCATCCCGGTCCTACTGAACACACCGATCCTGCAGACCATCCTGATCCTGCTGACCACGCTGATCCTGCTGACCACGTTGATCCTGCTGACGATCCCGACCCTGCTGACCATGCCAATCCTGCTGACCACCCCGATACTGCTGACCACCCCATTCGTGCTGACCAACCCAATCCTGCAAACTACCCTGTTCCTGCTGACCGCCCTGTTCCTGCTGACCACATTGAACCTGCTGACCACCCTGATCCTGCTGACCATGCCAATCCTGCTGACCATCCTGATCCTGCTGACCATGCCAATCCCACTGACCATCCCAATCCTGCTGACCATGCCAATCCTGCTGACTACCCCATTCCAGCTGACCATGCAAATCCTGCAGACCACCCCGTTCCTGCTGACTACCCCATTCCTGCTGACCACCCTGTTCCTGCTGATCACATCATTGCTGCTGACCACTCCGATCCTGCTGACCATGCCAATCCCGCTGACCACCATGATCCTGCTGGCCATGCCAATCCCACTGACCATCCCAATCCTGCTGACCATGCCAATCCTGCTGACCACCACGATCCTGCTGGCCATGCCAATCCCACTGACCATCCTGATCCTGCTGGCCATGCCAATCCCACTGACCATCCCGATCCTGCTGACCATGCCAATCCTGCTGACTACCCCATTCCAGCTGACCATGCAAATCCTGCAGACCACCCCGTTCCTGCTGACTACCCCATTCCTGCTGACCACCCTGTTCCTGCTGACCACATCATTGCTGCTGACCACTCTGATCCTGCTGACCATACCAATCCCGCTGACCACTCCGTTCCTGCTGACCATGCCAATCCTGCAGACCATCCGGATCCTGCAGACCACCCCATTCCTGCTGACCATGCCAATCTGGCTGTCCATCCCAATCCTGCTGACCACCCCATTCCTACTGACCACCCCATTCCTACTGACCACCATGTTCCTGCTGACCACCATGATCCTACTGACCAACAAGTTCCTGCTGACCACCATGATCCTACTGACCACCCCGTCCCTTCTGACCACCCTGATCCAACTGAGCAACAATTTCCTGCTGACCACCCTGATCCTACTGACCACCCCATTCCTGCTGACCACCCCAATCCTGCTGACCACCCCATTCCTGCTAACCATTCCGATCCTGCTGACCATTCCGATCCTGCTGACCATCCTGATCCTACTGACCACACCGATCCTGCTGACCATCCCGTTCCTGCTGACCATCCCGATCCTGCTGACCACCCTGATCCTACTGACCACCCCATTCCTGCTGACCACTCCGATCCTGCTGACCACCCCGTTCCTGCTGACCATTCCGATCCTGATGACCATCCTGATCCTACTGACCACACTGATCCTGCTGACCATCCCGTTCCTGCTGACCATCCCGATTCTGCTGACCACCCCGATCCTGCTGACCACCCTGATCCTGCTGACTACCCCGTTCCAGCTGACCATGCAAATCCTGCAGGCCACCCCGTTCCTGCTGACTACCCCAATCCTGCTGACCACCCTGTTCTTGCTGACCACATCATTGCTGCTGACCACTCTGATCCTGCTGACCATGCCAATCCCGCTGACCACTCCGTTCCTGCTGACCATGCCAATCCTGCAGACCACCCTGATCCTGCTGACCACCCTGGTCCTGCTGACCACCATGTTCCAACTGACCACCCTGATCCTGCTGACCACCCCGATCCTGCTGACCACCCCGTTCCTGCTGACCACACCGATCCTGCTGCCCACCCCGGTCCTGCTGATCACCCTGATCCTGCTGACCACGTTGATCCTACTGACCAACCCGTTCCTGCAGACCACGCTGATCCTGCTGACCACCCCGATCCTGCTGACCACCCCGTTCCTGCTGCCCACCCAGGTCCTGCTGATCACCCTGATCCTGCTGACCAACCCGTTCCTGCTGACCATCCCAATCCTGCTAACCACGTTGATCCTGCTGACCACATTGATCCTCCTGACCACCCCGATTCTGCTGACCACTCTGATCCTGCTGACCACCCCGTTCCTGCAGACCACGTTGATCCTGCTGACCACCCCGATCCTGCTGACTACATTGATCCTGCTGACCACCCCGATCCTGCTGACCACCCCGTTCCTGCTGACCATGCCGATCCTGCTGACCACCCTGTTCCTGCTGACCACACCGATCCTGCTGCCCAACCCGTTCCTGCAGACCACGCTGATCCTGCTGACCACGCCGATCCTGCTGCCCACCCAGGTCCTGCAGACCACGTTGATCCTGCTGACCACCCCGTTCCTGCTGACCACTTTGATCCTACTGACCATCCCGATCCTGCTGACCATCCCAGTACTGCTGACCATGCCGATCCTGCTGACCACCCTGATCCTGCTGACCACCCCATTCCTGCTGACCATGCCAATCCTGCTGACCATGTTGATCCTGCTGACCACCCGATCCATTGGATGCCACCATCCACGCTGCTTCTGCTGATACTGCTGACCTAGCTGCTTTTGCTTACAATGATTCCACTGACCATACAGACCACATCACCTCCACTGAAGACACTGACCACACCACTTCTGCTGATGCCGCCGATCATGTGACGATTGCTACTGCCCACGTGACTAATTTTATACACATTCTCTCTCCAGAATCAGTCTCCACCCCACTCGCCCAGCTCCAGCTTATCACTCAGCTTCAGTCCCAAGCCCTGCTGGATATTCACCATCCCCCCCCACCACCAGAGCTCCCCCTCACTGAGGATGAATGGTCAATCCTGAGCAAAGGACTCACATTCACTCCCCTGCATATGCTCACTAATGAATTCTGCACGTGTCACGTGCTGAACTACTTTCCCAATGCCCCCACCTCTGTGCCTACTTCTTCTCATTTGAATCCCACCTACCCATCCCTCTGAAGATGCAGGAAGTGCAACACCTATCCTTACATCTCTCCACTCACCTCTGTCCAAGGCCCCAAACAACCATTCCAAACCTGGCAGCGATTCACCTGCATCTCTTCTAACCTGGTCTACTGCATCCATTGCTCCCGATGTGGTCTCCTCTACATCGAAGAGACAAAGTGCAGATTCAGGGTCCAGTTCATGGAACATCTGCATTCTGTATGCTCCAGTCAACACCACCTTTGGGGTGCCAGCCATTTCAACTTCTCCTCCCACTCCCTTGGCAACATGTCCATCCTGGGCCTCCTCCGCTGCCAAAATAACACCACACCCAAACTGGAGGAACAAAAACTCATATCCCACCTTGGGAGAGTGCAGCACAAAGGCCTTAATATAGAGTTCAGTAGCTTCTAAATCTCCCCATCCCCAACCACATCCCATATCCAGCCTTCCCCCTCTTCTCACTGCCTCCCTGATTGGATGTAACCTGTCCAACTTCCTTCTCATGTATCTGTTCCACCCTTCCCACTGACCAATCACAATAACACCCCAGCTGCATCCACCTATCACCATCCAAGCTACCTTTCCCCATCCCCAACTCACTCCCTATATTTATCTCTCAGCACCCTTCCTCCTCCCCAGTCCTATTGAAGTGTCCTGACCAGAAAAATGACTTTGACAGGATCCACACTTTCCTTTTCCTGCAGGTTTTCAACAATGCTATATGAGAACTATTCCTAATGGAATTGTGGTTAAAAGTGTTATTCTTTGCAAATTTCTCTGCAAAGGATAGTTGAGACAAAATGATCCAACTACTTGGAGTATTCCGCGGTGCCGAGGCCATCCTTTGCAACACTGGGGACAGATTGAACCTCGGTACTTAGTAATACTTGGTGTTTGCGTACCAAGGGTCTATACAAGCATGATACTGCTGCACATGAAGATGGCCATGTGGACGAGGGTGGCATTTGGTACTTCCTTGCATGCCTCCTTATGCAGAGATTTGTACATGGTGTCCCTGCAGACACGGTCCACCTTAGATCTCCAGAAGAAGTTGAAGATGTCTCAGGTGACTTCAACGGCGCAGGTTCTGGGAATAATCCAAATCTGCACTATGTGCATACAGGGGTTTCCTGTACTATCCTTAACGCATCCAGATATAATCATTTATCTTGGTCAAAGAAATGGACATTTACTTTAAATGGTTTTACTGGACATTTACAAGAAGAATTTAAAATGGCACTGATTGAGTTGAAGTTGGCTGATGTGGTTTGTTATCATCTGGCAATATTAGTATAACTTCCCTGAACAGTTGAGCACATTTTAGGTTCCAATTTTATGAGTAGATGCAAACTCTCTTTCGACCTGCTGAATTGTTGCATATGGCAGATGGCTGATGTAAATGAGGTTTCAGTAGAGATATGCTCTGGAATCTGTGCAATCTGTGCAGAAGGGGAATTCTGGCTGAAACTGACAAACATGTTCAATGATTTAATCGTATAAGAATGCATTGCGAAACATACAGATACATTTGCAACGTAAAAGCATGTTAAGATCAAATGTTAAGGGAAGTAATTATAGAATCATAGAGTGCAGAAAAGGCAGTTCAGCCCATCAAGTCTGCACTGACAATAACTACCACTAATCCCAATTTTCCTGCAGTTGGCCCACATTGTTGAATACTATAATATTTCAAGTACTTATCCAAACATTTGTAAGATTTTCAGCCTCCACTACCTTCCCAGGCAGAGCACTCACTGAGTGAATTTTTGTTGCTCAAAGCTGCCCTGAATTTCCTGCTGCTTACTCTAAAATGTAACCTTGGGAAACAGATGCTGCCCATTCACCCTATCCATACTCCCCATAATCTTATACACGGCAATCATGTCTCCCCTCAGCTATCTAGTCTCTCCTTATATCACAATTGCTCCATCCAGGCAACGACCTGGTGAACCTCCTCTGTATCTCCTTTAGTGCTATCACATCCCCCCCAGTGACCAGAACTGCACATAGTACTCCAATTACTTCATTCTCCACATAGCTCTCTGTTTCTCTGAGCTACCCAGTGTCCCACCATTCACAAAATACTATCTCACTTTGTTTATTCTTCCACAGTGCATCAACTTGCCTTAACATGATGAATTACTATCTGCCACATGCAGCTCTTCACACATTCAAGAGCAAGAACATCCTTTCTCAGATAATGAGAACAAAACTGCAGACAATATTCCTGGTGTGGCCTCACTAATGCCTTATATAATTGCAGCAAGACATCCTTATGTTTGTACTCAAATGCTCTCATTCTGTAGGCCAACTTATACTTTTCCTCCTTTACTGTCTACTGCACCTGTGGGCTTAATTTCAGTGACTGGTGCACAAGGGCACCCAGACCTCATTGAAAATTCCTCTCTCTCAATTTGCAGCTATCCAAATAGTAACCAGCTGACTTATTTGGTATCAAACTGGCTAAACTCAATATTTTAACATGATACTGTATCTGCTGTGCATTGACACACTCACCCAGCCTGTTCAAATCATACTACAATGTCTCTGTATCCTCCACACAGCTTACCCTTCCACCCAGGATTGTTTCATTTCTTCAAACTTTGAGATATTACATTTGGTTCCCTTGTCTTTCTCATTGACATGCATTGTCAATAGCTGGGATGTTCGAACTGACCCCTGTGGTACCTCACTTATTACTGCATGCTGTTCATAAAGACCCATTTATTCCTCCTGTTTGTTTCCAGTCTGCTGTTCAATTTTCCATCCATTGAATACATTACCCCCAATCCAAAGTACTTTAAACTTTACATATTAATCTTTAATGTGGGATTTTATCTAAAGCCTTTTGGTAGTCCAAAGAAACCAGATCCATTAGCTGCTCTGACCTACTCTGTTATGTATATTCTAGAAGAATTTTTGTAGGGTTATCAAGCACAATTTCCCTTTTGCAAATCAACGCTGACTGTCTCAGACTCTACATTGTTTTCTGCTATGATATCCTTTATATTGGACCCAAACATGTTCCCACTACCTGACGTCAGATTCACTTGCTTCATTTTTCCTGTTTTCTCTCTAACTCCATTTTAAAACATTAGGGTTACATTGATCACTCTCCAATCTGTAGGAACTTTTCCAGAATCTAAAGAATCTATCATCTCTAGCATCACTTTCTTAAATATCTGGGATGTAGATTACCAGATCCTGACCCTTTTCCAGTCTTCAATCCCATCAATATCTCCAACACTATTTCTTTATGACTGTATATGTGGTTCAGTTGCTCTCTCTCACTAAACCCTGTGTTCCCTACCATTTCTGGAGAATTTTTCATGTTCTCCTTTGAAGCAAAGTCATTCCTTTCTTCCACAGTATAAATTTCTAACTACGGACTAATTGTACAGGACCTACATTAGCTTTCATCAGTCTTTGTCACTTTACATACCCTTAGAAAGTTTTACGGTCAGTTCTTGTGTTCCGTACAGGCTTACTCTCATATTTTGTTTTCCCTTTCTTAAACGAGTCCTTGAACCTCCTTTGCTGACTTCGAAACTGTTCCCAATCCTCAGATCTATTGCTTTTTCGACCTAATTTGTATGCTTCTCTTTGCATCTAAGACTCGCTAATTGCCATTGCCTATTGCCTGTCATTCCTTTCAGCAATCTTTCCTAAACCATCATATCTAACTTGTTCCTCATTCTATCACAGTTTTCCTGATTAAGATTAAGATGTCTCAGAATCAACTCCCTCAAATCTCCATCTTGATGAAGTGTACAATATTATGTGTATGTACCTGGACCAGATAGAAGGTAGTGGTACAAGACCTTGACTCATCATCACATTCTTGAGGATACTTAGAAGTGGGCAGCAAATCCTGACTTTGCCAAGGATCCCCACATGCCAGGAAAGAATGAAATGAATATACTGTGGCTACTTGTGAAATTAGCCCTGCATTCTTATGGAATATTCTACGGATATTCACACATGTGCTTTGCAGAATTCTTTTTTCAGATATGTTGTATTTCTGTGATCCCAGTCCACATTAAGTATTTCTACAATCTATTGCAATACCATTTCCTTTCAGGTTTTACATCTGTTTGTTCATAACACTATGAGTAATATCAACCTAATTCTGTCCTTGGAGGATTTAATTGTTATGTATATGAACTCCTTGACTTGGTGACAGTTTCTCGTAAAGGTTGGATTATTTGTTGCAGAAAATGAAGTATGCTTTCAATGCTATACTAACACTGGCTGATGTTGAGTTAATTTACTGTCCTGTGCTTGTGGCTATTGGAGTGCCTGGTAAGTAATATCTGTTCACATTTGTATAATTGGTCAACCATTTCTGTTTTGAGAAAGATCCATAATCTGGGCAAGAACGATGCTCAAAGCAATGCCACTGAGAAGTGATTCTCTTCCTAAACTGTTCATTCAATCTTACTTCAACATTTTTCAAAATTAGCTATCAATCAATTGGAAACTCTAGCCAAAAGTAGTTTTTATTGAAATGCCTTCATGACATTCCTTCATTTTCTTAAGAGTGTTAAACTTATAATACAGTTTGATTAACGTAAGAAAACATAACTTGCTGATATCAACATCTCTTAAGTGTTCTCTATATGT
>NW_025214747.1:4647-17977 GCF_004010195.1 Chiloscyllium plagiosum | reverse complement strand
TGAGGGTGGTGCGTGTATGGAATGAGCTGCCAGAGGATGTGGTGGAGGCTGGTACAATTGCAACATTTAAGAGGCATTTGGATGGGTATATGAATAGGAAGGGTTTGGAGGGATATGGGCCGGGTGCTGGCAGGTGGGACTAGATTGGGTTGGGATATCTGGTCGGCATGGATGGGTTGGACCGAAGGGTCTGTTTCTGTGCTGTACATCACTATGACTCTGTATTGGTGAAAACTGTGTCAACATAAACATAGTGAAGTGAAAGTCAATGTAATATTGTATGATTCTGGTCAGCTTTCAAGATGGCCTCTTACCTCCTGGAGTTTCCTGGCTGTGAGTCTCTGAGTGTGGAGCAGGTCTCTGAGATCTCAGGGTCCGCATCTCGTCTCGGGTTTGCCGCAACTCCTCGATGAGCGATGTGCACATGGTCTGCCTGCCTGACATTGCCTTGCTGGCCTCTGACTTCGCCAGGCGCTTATCGAGCATCTCGAGCCTTTCGTATAGGCCCAGCACCAAGAGGAAGACCTCCTTCAGTTTGTTGGTATGCTCCAACTGCCATTTGAGTGCACCCTCACGCGCCTGTTCCAACAGCTTGGCAAGACGGGCACTCGCTGTATCCTTCAGGCGATGGTGGGCATGCCCACGGACCTCAGAGCCCTCAGCCAGTGCCTTTTGCACCTCGGAGCGTACCGCACGCAGTTCACCAGCCAGGACCTGGTCAACAGAATGCAGGAGCATGTTCTGTCGCATTTGGGAGTCTTCCAGCATCACAAATGCCTTGTCCCAATGTGAGAGGTCTTTACGACATGGACAGGCCTCGGCTGTGGGGTTGGGAAGGCACTGCAGGTTAGACAAGAGCTGGAGCATGCAAGATGTCACTAACACTTCATCCTCTTAATCCAGGCAAACACAGCACTGGGTTCACAACCCTCACTCCTCTCTCTTCCTGTCCCTCTCTCCCCGCTTCCTCCTTCCTGCTTCTTGTTCCATTGATCACTCTTCGGTACTTCCTCATTTTTCTCTCTCTCCTTCCTCTTTCTCTTTATTTTCCTCTCACCTGCTCCTGCCTCACCTCTGACCTTCTTCTCTCCGCTCAACTCTCCGGCTTTTACTTTCTCTTTTGATACGATTTGATATATTCTTCACTCCCATCTAAATAAAATGGAAATGAGCTCTGTGAATTGTGTTTCCTTGAAAGTGTCTGCTGCCACAGGACGTGGTGGAGGCTGGTACAACATTTAAAAGGAATCTGGTTCGGTATATGAATAGGAAGGGTTTAGAGGGATATGGGCCAACTGCTGGCAACTGGGACTGGATTAATTTAGGATATTTGGTCGGCATGGATGAGTTGGACCAAGGGGTCTGTTTCCGTGCTGTACATCTCTATGACTCTGTGGTGGGTTTATTTAATGGCAATCTAAACTATCCAGTACAAGGGAATCTGCAGACACATCCTGTGTTAGAGACAACAGTGCAGAAAGCCTGAGCTCATATCACAACATCTGGCTTCATGGCTCACATTCACATCACAATCTCGACGGGACATCATTCCAAAGCTGATAACATAACTACCTTTAGGAAAAAAGGGGGATGTTAACATATGCTACAAGGGAAAATAGATAATCATTAGGCCATAACAGAGTTAAGAATCACACAACACCAGGTTATAGTCCAACAGGTTTAATTGGAAGCACTAGCTTTCGGAGCAGCGAAACATCAGGTTATAGTTGGATTATAACCTGATGTCGTGTGATTTTTAACTTTGTACACCCCAGTCCAACACCGGCATCTCCGAATGATAATAATACAGAGGTAGGGATTGTAAAATTTTCCAAGTGCTGAAGTCTGAGAGTCATAGAGATGTACAGCATGGAAACAGATCCTTCAGTTCAACATGTCCATGTCGAGTTAGGACCTAATCTAGTCCTGTTTGTCAGCACTTGGCCCATATCCCTCTAAACCCGTCCTATTCATATACCCATGTAAATGCCTTTTAAATGCCTCCACCACTTCCTCTGGCAGCTCATTCCATACACTCACCACCCTCTGTGTGAAAAATTGCCCCTCAGGTTCCTTTTAAATCTTTCCCCTCTCACCCTAAACCTGAGCCCTCTAGTTCTGGACTCCCCCACCCCAGGGAAAAGGCCTTGTCTATTTATCTATTTATCCTCTCCCTATAGCTCAAACCCTCCTTGTAAATCTTCTCTGAACACTTTCAAGTTTCACGACATCCTTCCTAAAGGAAGGAGACCAGAATTGCACGCAATATTCCAAAAGTGGCCTAACCAATGTCCTGTACAGTCGCAACTTGAACTCCTAACTCCTATACTCGATGCACTGACCAATAAAGGAAAGCTTACAAAACATCTTCTTCACTATCCTATCTACCTGTAACTCCACTTTCAAGGAGCTATGAACCTGCACTCCAAGGTCTCTTTGTTCAGCAACACTCCCTAGGACCTTACCATTAAGTGTATAAGTCCTGCCCAGATTTGCCTTTCCAAAGGGATGGCACAGTGGTTAGCACTGCTGCCTCACAGCACCAGGGACCCGGGTTCAATTCCCGCCTCAGGCAACTGACTGTGTGGAGTTCCCTCTGGGTGCTCCGGTTTCCTCCCACAGTCCGAAGATGTGCAGGTCAGGGTGAATCGGCCATGCTAAATTGCCTGTAATGTTAGGTGAAGAGGTAAATGTAGGGGAATATAGGTCTGGGTGGGTTGCTCTTCGGAGGGTCGGTGTGGACTTGTTGGGCCGAAGGGCCTGTTTCCACACTGTAAGTAATCTAATCTAATAAAGTGCAGCACCTCACTTTTATCTAAATTAAACTCCATCTGCCACTTCTTCACTGTCCACTACACCTCCAATTTTGGTGTCATCTGCAAACTTACTAACTATACCTCCTATTTTCACATCCAAATCATTTATATAAATGATGAAAAGTAGAGGGCCCAGCACCGATCCTTGTAACACTCCTCTGGTCACAGGCCTCCAGTCTGAAAAACGACCCTCCACCACCACTCTGTCTTCTACCTTCAAGCCAATTCTGTATCCAAATGGCTAGTTCTCCCTGTATTCCATGAGAACTTACTTTGCTCACCAGTCTCCCGTGAGAAACCTTGTCAAACGCCTTACTGAAGTCCATATAGATCACATCTACTGCTCTGCCCTCATCAATCGTCTTTGTTACTTCTTCAAAAAACTCAATCAAGTTTGTGAGACATGATTTCCCACTCACAAAGCCATGTTGACTATCCCGAATCAATCCTTGCCTTTCCAAATACATGTACATCCTGTCCCTCAGGATTCCATCCAACAACTTGCCCACCACCGACATCAGGCTCATTGGTCTATAGTTCCCTGACTTGTCCTTACCACCTTAAAAAGTGGCATCACTGTAGCCAACCTCCAGTCTTCTGGCACCTCACTTGTGACTATCAATGATACAAATATCTCAGCAATGGGCCCAGCAATCAAGTCCTTAGCTTCCCACAGAGTCCTGATCAAGTCTCAGGAATTTACCCAACTTTAAGATGTCCAGCACCTCTTCTACTGTAATGTGGACACTTTTCAAGGTATCACTAATTATTTCCCCAAGTTCTCTAGTTCCATATCCTTCTCTACAATGAGTACTGTAAAGTACTTGTTTAGTATCTAACGCATTTTCTGTGCTTCCACACATAAAATAAAAAAGAACAAATGAGAACTACGTACAGCAACAGGCCCTTCGGCCCTCCTAGCCTGTGCTGATCATCGTGCCTGAACTAAACTAAGAAACAAACCTTCTGCCCTTATTCGGTCCGTATCCCTCTATTCCCTCCCTATTCACGGAACCATCCAGATGCCTCTTCGATGTTACCAAGGTGCCTGCCTCCACCTTCTCTTCTGGCAATGTGTTCCAGGCTCCTCCCACTCCCTGCGAGATACGCACATTGCCCTCAAACTCTCCTCCTCTTCCCCTTGAACCTGTGCCCCATTGTAATTGAAACATCAACCCTGGGAAAAAGCCTCTGACTACCTGCCCTATAATAATTGTGTAGGCCTCTATCAGGTCTCCTCTCAGCCGCCATCTTTCCAGTGAAAACAATCCCAATCTTTTTGACCTTTCCCCACGGCCAATGCCCTCGAGACCAAGCAGCATCCCAGTGAACCATCTCTGCGCTCTCTCCAAAGCTTCCACATCCTTCTGGTGATGTGGCAACCAAAACTGCACACAATACTCCAATTGCAGCCTAACAAGGGTTTTATATAGCCACAGTTGGTCTTGTTGATCTTTAAGGGCTGAAAAATATGGTGCTGGAAAAGCGCAGCAGGTCAGGCAGCATCCAAGGAGCAGGAGAATCAACGTTTTGGGCATAAGCCCTTCTTCAGGAATTTTTAAGGGGCCATATTCTCTCCCTAGTTATTATTTTCTCTCATGTATTTGTAAAAACCCTTTGAATTCTCCTTAACCCTATTTGCCAAAGATATCTCATGTCCTCTGTTTGCCCTCTTATTTCTCTTTTAAGTACACCCCTAATGCCGTTCTCTATGGATGCGCTCAGTCCCTGCTGTCTGTACCTGACATATGCCTCCTTTTCCTTAAAATCCCAATTTCTCTAGTCATCCAGCATTCCCTACATCAAGCAGTTTTACCCTTTACACTCACAGGAACATACTGCCTCTGAACTCTCCTTATCTCATTTTTAAAAGCCTCCTACTTTCCAATTCTCCCTTTATCTGTAAATAACCTCTCCCAATCAACATTCAAAAGTTCTTGCCTAATACATTTAAGATTGGCCTAACTCCAATTTAGAACTTTAACTTTTAGATCTGGTCTATATTTTCCATCACTCTTTTAAAACTAATAGAATTATGGTCACTGGCCCCAACACCACAGTCACCTGCCCTGCCTTATTTCCCAAGAATAGGTCAAGTTTTGTACCTTCACCAGTAGGTACATCCACATACTGAATCAGAAAATGTTCTTGTACACACTAAACAAATTCCCCTCCATCTAAACCCTTAACACTATGGCAGTCCCAGTCTATGTTTGGAAAGTTAAAATCCCTTATCGTAACCACTCTATTATGTTTACAGATAGCAGAGATGTCCTTACATATTTGATTCTCAATTTCCCTCTGATTATTGTGGGGCCTACAGTTCAACCCGAATTTTCTCTTATCTCTTTTCTCACTACCTCTTTGGGTCCCACCAGAAGAGATCCAAATGAATCAAAAATGTGAATCCCTACCCCCAGCACCAGCTCCTCAGCCAAGCATTCACCTGCCCTATGCCACTATTTCTACTCTCACTTGCCATGATGTACAGGTGCCAGTGTTGAACTGGGCTGGACAAAGTTAAAAATCAGAGTGGTGCTGGAAAAGCACAACAGGTCAGGCAGCATCCGAGGAATCCTGTTGAAGGGCTTTTGCCCGAAACGTCGATTTTCCTGCTCCTCGGATACTGCCTGCCCTGCTGTGCTTTTCCAGCACCGCTCTGATCTTGACTCTGACCTCCAGCATCTGCAGTCCTCACTTTCACAAAGTTAAAAATCACAGAACACCAGGTTATAGTCCAACCGGTTTATTTGGAAACATTAGCTTTCGGAGCGCTATCCTACCACCTGATGAAGGAGTGACTCGCCGAAAGCTAGTGCTTCCAAATAAACCTGTTGGACTATAGCCCGGTGTTGTCTGATGTTTAACTACTCTCACTAGCACATGGCACCAGTGTAATGCAGATATTGCAACCCCAAGAACCTACTTTTTAACCTCCCGCCCAATTCCCTATTTTGTCTCTGCAGAACCTTATCCTTTTCCTATGTTGTTGGTACCTTCTACTGCTCACTCTCCCCTTTGAGAACATTTTGTGCCCTCCCTGAGACATCCTTGACCCTGACACGAGGGAGGCTGCACTCCATTCTGATGTCTTGCTGTCTGCTGCAGAAATGTCTGTCTGGAGATTCTCCTCTTACACTCAATCGCTCCGAACGTGACATATTCCTCATGACAGTAGAGCCGGTCTCAGTAGCAGAAGGCTGGCTGATAGCGATATATTACTCTGAAAGACCAACCTCCCCACAGCAGTATCTAGAACAGCATACTTGTTTGAGACAGGGATAGCTACAGGAGACTCCTTCACTACCTGCCTCCCTCACCTATCTTTCCCAGCAGTTACCCCTTGACCTGAATATACCTGCATTTTTCCTCCCTTCCTGAAACTGCCATCCATCACACCCTCGGGCTCCTGTAATTTCCTCATTGCTTCTAATTGATGCTCCAATTAATCCTCGTTATCCAATAGGATTCACATTCAACCAGACATAATCTCCGGGGACATTGAAATTCTCCCTAATCTCCCACATCCAAGTAAAAGGACTGGGGTGGACAAAGTTAAGAATCGGCTTTTGCCCGAAACGTGGATTTTCCTGCTCCCCAGATGCTGCCTGACCTGCTGTGCTTTTCCAGCACCGCTCTAATCCTGACTCTGATCTCCAGCATCTGCAGTCCTCACCCCCGTAAAGTTAAAAATCACACAACACCAGGTTTACCTGGAAGTACGTGCTGAGTTGTCACTTTTTAAAAATAAACTTTAATGCATTGTCTGAGCTGAGATGTCAACTTCTTTTTACATAAAACCTTAAGTAACCTCAGGAGTATGACTTGAAAGAAGTTCTGGGTTTTACATATTAATCAATCGAAACCTGCAGCCCCATTCAGAGTGATGAAAGATTTAACAGCAATCTAGGTTTGTTCAGTATATCACATCAGTTGTATGACACTTTGATCTTTTCCTATAAATTCTGTGACCTATGATCCCGCCCACGGGTTACCTGATGAAAGAGCATCGCTCCGAAAGCTTGGACTTTCAAATAAACCTGTTGGACTATAGCGTGGTGTTGTGGGATTATTGAGCAAGAAGAACATATCACTCCAATCTCTGCACCTTGAGCAATGTACAGACCCACACTATACCCAGACAAGCCAACAAGTGGTGAAGCCACACTGGGTTTGGTACTGGGTAATGAACCCAGCCAGGTGTTAGATTTGGAGGTGGGTGAGCACTTTGGTGCCAGTAAGATTAGAGATTAGATTACTTACAGTATGGAAACAGACCCTTCGGCCCACCAAGTCCACACCGACCCTCTGAAGAGCAACCCACCCAAACCCATTCCCATTCCCCTACATTTAGTCCTTCACCTAACACTACGGGCAATTTAGCATGGCCAATTCACCTAACCTGCACATCTTTGGATTGTGGGAGGAAACCGGAGCAAACCCACGCAGACACGGAGAGAATGTGCAAACGCCTGAGGTAGGAATTGAATCTGGCGCTGTGAGGCAGCAGTGCTAACCACTGAGCCACCATTCAGCTATGTTTACTTTAGTGATGGAAAGGGCAAAAGTTAAAGTTATAGCTGGGGGAAAGGTAATTATGATGTGATTAGGCAAGATTTAGGATGCATAGGATGGGGAAGGAAACTGCAGGGAATGGGCACAACTGAAACGTGGAGCTCATATAGGAACAGCTACTGCGTGTGCTTGATAAGTATGTACCTGTCAGGCAGGAAGGAAGTGGTCAAGCGAGGGAACCAAAGTTGAATCTATTGTCAAGAGGAAGAAGGAGACTCAGTTCGGGTGCTTGAGAGTTACAAGGTAGTCAGGAAGAGAGAGCTACGAAGAGCCAGGAGGAGACATGAGAAGTCATTGGCAGATCAGATCAAGGAAAACCCTAAAGCTTTCTATAGTATGTCAGAAATAAAAGAATGAGTAGAGTAAGATTAGGGCTAATCAAGGCCAAACAAGTAGGACGTTGTGCTTGGAGTCCAAGGAGATAGGAAAGGTACGAAATGGATATTTTTCTTCAGTATTCACACTGGAAAAAGACAATGTTGTCAAGGAGAACACTGAGATACGGGCTATTAGACTAGATGGGATTGAGGTTCACAAGGAGGGGTTGTTAGCAATTCTGGAATGTGTTAAAATAGATAAGTCCCCTGGGCTGGATGGGATTTATCCTAGATTCTCTGGGAAGTCAGGGAGGAGATCGCAGAGCCTTTGATGTTTATGTCATCATTGTCTACGGGAATAGTGCCAGAAGGCTGGAGAATAGCAAATGTTGTTCCCTTGTTCAAGAAGGGGAGTAGAGACAACCCTGGAAATTATAGACCAGTGAGCCTTACTTTGGTTGTGGGGAAAGTGTTGAAAAAGTTTATAGAGATAGGATTTATAATCATTGAGAGAGGAATAAGTTGATTAGGGATAGTCAACATGGTTTTGTGAAGGGTGCCTCACAAACCTAATTGAGTTCTTTGAGAAGGTGAGGGAAAGATATAAAAGAGACCTAAGGGGCAACATTTTCACGCAGAAGGTGGTACGTGTATGGAATGAGCTGCTAGAGGAAGTGGTGGAGGCTGGTACAATTGCAACATTTAAGAGGCATTTGGATGGGTATGTGAATAGGAAGGGTTTGGAGGGATATGGGCCGGGTGCTGGCAGGTGGGACTAGATTGGGTTGGAAGATCTGGTCGGCATGGACAGGTTGGACCGAAGGGTCTGTTTCCATGCTGTACATCTCTATGACTATATGACCAAACAGGTAGATGAGGGTAAAGCAATTGATGTAGTGTGTATGGATTTCAGTAAGGCATTGGATAAGGTTCCCCACAGTAAGCTATTGTACAAAATACAGAGACATGGGATTGAGGGTGATTTAGTGGTTTTGATCAGAAATTGGCTAGCTGAAAGAAGACAGAGGGTGGTGGTTGATGGGAAATGTTCATCCTGGTGATAAGTTACTAGTGGTGTGCTGCAAGGATCTGTTTTGGGGCCACTGCTGTTTGTCATTTTTATAAACGACCTGGATGAGGGCGTAGAAGGATGTGTTAGTAAATTTGCGGATGACACTAAGGTCGGTAGAGTTGTGAATAGTGCTGAATAATGTTGCAGGTTACAGAAGGACGTAGATAAGCTGCAGAGTTGGGCTGAGAGGTGGCAAATGGAGTTTACTTTGGAAAAATGTGAGGTGATTCACTCTGGAAGCAGTAACAGGAATACAGAGTTTTGGGCAAATGGTAAGATTCTTGGTAGTGTAGATGAGCACAGAGATCTCGGTGCTGAAAATGTGTTGCTGGAAAAGCGCAGCAGGTCAGGCAGCATCCAAGGAGCAGTGAATTCTTCAGGAATTCTTGAAGAAGGGCTCATGCCCGAAACGTCGATTCTCCTGTTCCTTGGATGCTGCCTGACCTGCTGCGCTTTTCCAACAACACATTTTCAGCTCTGATCTCCAGCATCTGCAGTCCTCACTTTCTCCACAGAGATCTCAGTGTCCATGTACATAGATCCCTGAAAGTTGCCACCCAGGTTGATAGGGTTGTTAAGAAGGCATACAGTGTGTTAGTTTTTATTGGTAGAGGGATTGAGTTTCAGAGCCATGAGGTCACGTTGCAGCTGTACAAAACTCTGGTGTGGCCTCAAAGTTCTGGTCACCACATTACAAGAAGGATGTGGAAGCTTTGGAAAGGGTTCAGAGGACATTTACCAAGGTGTGACCTGGTATGGAGGGAAGGTCTTATGAGGAAAGGCTGAGGGACTTGAGGTTGTTTTTGTTGGAGAGAAGGGGGTTGAGAGGTGACTTAATTGCGACATACAAGATAATCAGAGGGTTAGATAGGGTGGACAGGAAGAGCCTTTCACCTTAGATGGTGATGGCGAGCATGAGGGGACATAGCTTTAAATTGAGGGGTGATAGATATAGGACAGATGTCAGAGGTAGGTTCTTTACTCAGAGAGTAGTAGGGGTGTGGAACACACTGCCTGCAACAGTAGTAGACTCGCCAACTTTAAGGGCATTTAAATGATCATTGGATAAACATATGGATGAGAATGGAATAGTGTAGGATTGATGGGCTTCTGATTGGTTCCACAGGTCGGTGCAACATCGAGGGCCGAAGGGCCTGTACTGCGCTGGAATGTTCTATGTTCTATGTTCTAGTTCTACTTTCTTAAAATCTCACACAGTATTTTGACAATTTTTCCAGGTCTAACTTTGTGGGATTCCGTGTCTGCATGGGTTTCCTCAGGATACTCTGGTTTTGTCCCACAATCCAATAATGTGCAGGTTAGGGTGGATTGGCCATGGGAAATTGCCCCATAGTGTTCAGGGATGTGTAGATGAGGTGAATTAGTCGGGGTAAATGTAGAGTAGTAGGGTAGGGGAATGGATCTGGGTGGGTTACTCTTCAGAGGTTTGGTATGGACTTGTTGGGCCGAAGGGCCTGTTTCCACACTGTAGGGATTTGAGGATTCTACAGGGAATTGTTTTCAGCTTGAGCCACTTTCAAGACACATCAATGATCCTTCTGCCAAACATACGACCCTCTTGAGAAGCTCTCCCGATAATGCTTGGTCCAAAACATTTGAAAAGTATGGTGCCAGAAGTTGAAGAATCTAAGTTTATGAGCCCTTTTCCCAGCGTCAATGAGATTAATCTGTTAGTACTCCAGGTTTTGTCGCTGCCATTTGTCTTACAGTTTCGACTTTCCCTGGGTCAGGACAGATTCCACATTTGGAATTTGGACAGTTGTAGAAACTGGATCCGACTCATACTCCCTGGGAATTTCTGCTGTGGAAAACAAGCCCTTTGTGGAGAGCCAAGGATCTGACCATGTTCCTCTTTGGTTTTGATTATTACAATAATAACATCAGCAAGGCATAAACATCCAGGCATGCTCTCCATATGTCTGTCCATTGGTTGCTAAACCAACAATTAGTAATATCCTCCAAATAGTGTTCTGAAGGTAATCCCTTCTTGAGATTCCCTTGCTCTGTTTACCGACCAGTATCCACATTTGGCATCTACTTTGGGGAAGAACGTGTGAACAAATCATCGGATTCCAATGTCTTGGAATCTTGTGCGGGAATCTCTTTAAGGAAGTTCAGACTTCTCTGGTCCAGACAGTGCCTGATTACACTGTTGTTCCTTACTACACATGGAACTGAATGCCATCTATCTGTATGCTGGGCGGCATTTAGTTCCATGTGTACTGACTCTGTAGTTACATAGTGAGTGACCCTTACCCTGCTGGATAAACACTGACTCTGTACAGTTACACAGTGAGTGACCCTTACCCTGCTGAATAAACACTAACTCTGTACGGTTACACAGTGAGTGACCCTTACCCTGCTGAATAAACACTGACTCTGTACGGTTACACAGTGAGTGACCCTTACCCTGCTGATAAACACTGAACTCTGTACGGTTACACAATGAGTGACCCTTACCCTGCTGAATAAACACTGACTCTGTACGGTTACACAATGAGTGACCCTTACCCTGCTGAATAGTGACTCTTACCCTGCTGAATAAACACTGACTCTGTACAGTTACACAGTGAGTGACCCTTACCCTGCTGAATAAATACTGACTCTGTACAGTTACACAGTGAGCGACCCTTACCCTGCTGGATAAACACTCACTCTGTACGGTTACACAGTGAGTGACCCTTACCCTGCTGAATAAACACTGACTCTGTACGGTTACACAGTGAGTGACCCTTACCCTGGTGAATAAACACTGACTCTATACGGTTATTCGGAGAGTGATCCTTTCCTAAATAAACACTGCCCTGTTCAGTTATACAGTTAGTGATCTCTACCTGAATAAACCCTGACCCTGTACAGTTACCCAGAGAATGATCTTTACCTGAATAAACCCTGACCCTGTACAGTTACCCAGAGAGTGATCATTACCTGAATATGCAATGACTCTGTACACTGTGAGTGGCCTTTATCCCACTGAAGAATAAACAAAATAAAAATAAAGACAAGGATAATATGTGACTGAGTCTGTAGCAGTGACCAGTTCCTATGTTCTGTATCAATCATCTTTCTTCCCCTCACTTCCTCACCTCTGCTTTGTGTTCCCCATTCCACCCGTCCCTGCTCCGTTATTGCGCCCCTCACCCCTCCCTGTCATCTTCCCACTCCTGCGGAAGTACACGTGGTATCACCCTGTATCTTCACTCGTCCTGTACCCAACTCATCACTCCCTGGTTCACCATAACCTTCAACACCCCAAGTGTGGTACTGCCTTCCGGTTCCCCCCAGCTACCCCCTCCGCACTGACAAACACTGCCCCCTGCCAACACTCTTCTCCCGCCTTCTGTCCCACATCCAGGTGTCCCCCGGCCCCACTGACACTGAGACTGGCCTGGGACTATGAGTAACGTGGTCTGACCTTCAGCTTGGAGGCTGTCTTCAAGCGTGTCCGTGTAAAAGAGGAAATTGTCATCCTCCTGGTGTTGATAGCCAGCCAGACGGTGTAAGATGGAAGCAAGGAGCAGGAGGCAAAGGCGAGACATGCTCGATGAGTGTCCTGACCCTCCGGTTGCTGGGTTATCAGTAGCTCCTTGTCTCTCTGAGTGCAGAGCTCACTGCAAGCTGAGTATGCTCCTCGATCTCATTATAAAGTCTTCCTGTGACACCAACTCCAGGGGCCCCTCCTCGCTGTAACATCATTGTCAGATGTGAGTCAAGCTCTCGTTCTCTCTCACACCCCTCAGGGGAGACCGTGGGTGACCTCTTTCAGAAAAACGCAGCCACTGAGTTTAATGAAAAGGCAGAGACAAACAGTCCCTGGCCATATCCAGCCGCTGAGCTGGAATCAAACTCTCCCATCAGAACAACCCCACTGAACCAAAACCTCACTCACTCACACAGCGTCACTGAACTGCACACACACACGCACACACACAATCGCTCGAACACATACACTCACACACACACAGACACACACACACAAAATCACTCTCACACAAAAACACACACATTCAAACACGCACACACTCTCTCTCACACACACACATACTCAGACACTCATACACTCACAAATCTCTCTCACACACACACACACACTCTGGCCACAGATGTTGCAGCAGCGAAATGCAACACTGGCTCTCAACTGACCTTAGAGGTCAACACAGGCGGAGATCAAGGGTCATGATATAATTCATTGCACATTTTCAAATCAAACATCCGGTACTAATTTAACATTGAGACAAATAAATTCTTTCATCCCACACTGGCATTGAGTGCAGTCTATATAGTGATACATCCCACACTGGCATTGAGTGCAGTCTATATAGTGATACATCCCACACTGGCATTGAGTGCAGTCTATATAGTGATACATCCCACACTGGCATTGAGTGCAGTCTATATAGTGATACATCCCACACTGGCATTGAGTGCAGTCTATATAGTGATACATCCCACACTGGCATTGAGTGCAGTCTATATAGTGATACATCCCACACTGGCATTGAGTGCAGTCTATATAGTGATACATCCCA
>NW_025214747.1:0-949 GCF_004010195.1 Chiloscyllium plagiosum | reverse complement strand
TGCAGTAGCAAACCTGCCTGCCAGGATGCTGGTCCCCAACCTATTAAGGTGCAAACCGTCTCTCTTGTATAATTTATGCTTACCACAAAACATACCCCAGTGATCCAAGAATTTAAATCCTTGCTTCCTGCACCAGTTCCCCTGCCACACGTTCAAGTCCATTATCTTCCTGTTTCTGGCCTCACCAGCCTGAGTAACTGGAAGCAAACCGGAGATAACCACCCTGGACGTCCTGCTTTTCAGCCTTCTTCCTAGTTCTCCGAAGTCCTGCTGTAGTGTGTTCCTCCTCTTCTTCCCGACATCATTTGTGCCGACATGTACCACCACCTCTGGCTCGTCACCTTCGTCCTTGAGGATTTCCTGCACTCTGTCTGTGATGTCTTTAACCCTGGCACCAGGGAGGCAACACACCATCCTTAAGTCCCACCTGCTGCCACAAAAACCCCGGTCAGTTCCTCTCACTATGGAGTCCCCTATTACCACAGCTCTGTGCGATGTCCGACTCTTCCGCTCTGCCCCCACGCCAACTTTTGATTGACAGACCTGGCCGCCTCACGGACTGGCAGTGTCATCTGTCTCTAATGCATCTAGCCTACACATCCCTGAACACAATGGGCAATTCAGCAGGGCCAATTCACCTAACCTGCACATCTTTGGATTGTGGGAGGAAACTGGAGCATCCGGAGGAAACCCCCGCAGACACGGAGAGAGTGCAAACTCCACAGTCACTTCAGGCTGGAATTGAACCCGGATCCATGGCAGTGTGAGGCAACAGTGCTAACCACTGAGCAATTGTGCTATGGCCAGGTTCATAGTTCAAGTAGAGGCACAGGTAGATAGGATAGTGAAGAAGGTGAATGGTAAGCTTGCCTTTACTAGTCAGATCATTGAGTATGGGACGTGGGAGGTCATGTTACAGCTGTACAGGACATTTGTCAGGCCACTTTTG